>NW_022588309.1:0-17999 GCF_009834535.1 Camelus ferus | reverse complement strand
TGAACGAACGTCTCTCCACATGCTCATTTCTGAGAGATAAGTGTGTGTGAAAGCGTCTTCACCTAGCTTGTTGGGAACACACATTTTCTTTTCAGTTGCAAACTACACTCCATACATATGTATGGGGAGGTACCAGCTCCAACTCTTTTTTACAGTGAAAACTGCAGGAACTTCAAACCGGCACTAGGAAACAGACTGAGAAACCAGAGTAAAATTTCTTCCTGCAAACCGTTCCTTTGGCGCTAGATGAACGAACGTCTCTCCACATGCTCAGTTCTGAGAAAGAAGTGTGTGTGAAAGCCGTCCTTAACCTAGCTTGTTGGGAACACAAAGTTTCTTTTCAGTTGCAAACTACACTCCATACATATGTATGGGGAGGTACCAGCTCCAACACTTTTTTACAGTGAAAAGTGCAGGAACTTCAAACCGGCACTTGGAAACACACTGAGAAACCAGAGTAAAATTTTCTCCTGCCACCCGTTCCCTTTGTGCTATATGAACGAACGTCTCTCCACATGCTCAGTTCTGAGAGATAAGTGTGTGTCAAAGCCGTACTTCACCAAGCTTGTTGGGAACACAAAGTTTCTTTTTAGTAGCAAAGTACATTCCATACCTATATATGGGTTGGTACAAGCTCCAACTCGTTTACAGTGAAAACTGCAGGAACTTTAAACCGGCACTTGGAAACGACTGAGAAACCAGAGTAAAAGTTTCTCCTGCACCCGTTCCCTTTGCTAGATGAACGAACGTCTCTCCACATGCTCATTTTTGAGAGATAAGTGTGTGTGAAAGCCGTCCTTCACTAGCTTGTTGGGAACACACATTTTCTTTCAGTTGCAAACTACACTCCATACATATGTATGGGTAGGTACCAGCTCCAAATATTTTTTACAGTGAAAACTGCAGGAACTTCAAACCGGCACTAGGAAACAGACTGAGAAACCAGAGTAAAATTTCTTCCTGCAAACCGTTCCTTTGGTGCTAGATGAACGAACGTCTCTCCACATGCTCAGTTCTGAGAGAGAAGTGTGTGTGAAAGCCGTCCTTCTCCTAGCTTATTGGGAACACAAAGTTACTTTTAGTTGCAAACTACACTCCATACATATATATGGGTTGGTACTAGCTCCAACTCGTTTTACAGAAAACTGCAGAAACTTCAAACCGGCACTAAGAACAGACAGAGAAACCAGAGTAAAATTTCGCCAGCACCCGTTCCCTTTGTGCTAGATGAACGAAAGTTTCTCCACATGCTCTGTTCTGAGAGATAAGTGTGAGTCAAGCCGTCCTTCACCTAGCTTGTTGGGAACACAAGTTTTTTTTAGTTGCAAAGTACACTCCATATATATATACGTGGAGGTACTAGATCAAACTCTTTTTACAGTGAAAACTGCAGGAACTTCACCCCCGGCACTTGGAAACAGACGAGAAACCAGAGTAAAATTCCTACTGCACCCGTTTCCTTTGTGCTAGATGAATTATCGTCTCTCCAACATGCTCAGTTCTGAGAGAGAAGTGTGTGTGAAAGCCGTCCTTCACATAGCTTTTCGGAACACAAAGTTTCTTTCAGTTACAAACTACATCCCATACATAGATATGGGTTGGTATTAGCTCCAACTCGTTTACAGTGAAACTGCAGGAACTTCAACCCACGGCACTAGGAAACAGACTGAGAAACGAGAAAAATTCCTTCTGCAACCCATTCCCTTTGTGCTAGACGAACGAAAGTCTCTCCACATGCTCAGTTCTGATAGATAATGTGTGTGAAAGCCGTCCCTAAACTAGCTTGTTGGGAACACAAAGTTTCTTTTCAGTTGAAAACTACCCACCATACATATATATGTATTGGTACTAGCTCCAACACTTTTTCAAGGTGAAAACTGAAGGAACATCAAACCGGCACTAGGGAACAGACTGAGAAACCAGAGTAAACTTTCTCCTGCAACCCGTTCCCTTTGTGCTAGATGAACGAAAGTCTCTCCACATGCTCAGTTCTGAGTGAGAAGTGTTTGTGAAAGCCGTCCTTCACCTAGCTTGTTGGGAACACAAAGTTTCTTTTCAGTTGCAAACTACACTCCATACATATATATGTGTTGGTACTAGCTCCAAATCGTTTTACAATTAAGACTGCAGGAACTTCAAACTGGCACTATGAAGCAGACTGAGAAACCAGAGTAAAAGTTTCTCCTGCACCCATTCCCTTTGTGCTAGATGATCGAAAGTCTCTCCACATGCTCAGTTCTGAGAGAGAAGTGTGTGTCAAAGCCGTCCTTCACCTAGCTTGTTGGGAAAACAAACTTTCTTTTTAGTTGCAAAGTACAATCCATACATATATATGGGGAAGTACTAGTTCCAACTCGTTTTTACA
The DNA here is from genome assembly GCF_009834535.1 of Camelus ferus. NCBI lineage: Eukaryota > Metazoa > Chordata > Mammalia > Artiodactyla > Camelidae > Camelus > Camelus ferus. The sequence continues at coordinate 15,634 of NW_022588309.1, read as the reverse complement.
GTGAAAACTGCAGGAACTTCAAACCGGCACTTGGAAACAGACTGAGAAACCAGAGTAAATTTCTCCTGCAATCTGTTCCCTTGTGCTAGATGAACGAACGTCTCTCCACATGCTCAGGTCTGAGAGAGAAGTGTGTGTGAAAGCCGTCCTTACACTAGCTTGTTGGGAACACAAAGTTTCTTTTCAGTTGCAAAGTACACTCCAAACATATATATAGGTTGGTACTAACTCCAACTCGTTTACAGTGAAAAATGCAGGAACTTCAACCCGGGACTAGGAACAGACTGAGAAACCAGAGAAAAATTACACCATCAACCCGTTCCCTTTGTGCTAGATGAACGAACGTCTCTCCACATGCTCAGTTCTGAGAGAGAAGTGTGTGTTAAAGCCGTCCTTCAGCTAGCTTGTTGGGAACACAAAGTTCTTTAAGTTGCAAACTACACTCCATTCATATATATGTGTTGGTACTAGCTCCAACTCGTTTTACAGTGAAAACTGCAGGAACTTCAAACCGGCACTAGGAAACAGACTGAGAAACCAGAGTAAAATTTCTCCTGCAACCCGTTCCCTTTGTGCTAGATGAACGAACGTCTCTCCACATGCTCAGTTCTGAGAGATAATGTGTGTGGTCAAAGCCGTACTTCAACTAGCTTGTTGGGAACACAAAGTTTCTTTTTAGTAGTAAAGAATCCACTCCATACATATATATGGGGTAGGTACTAGCTTCCAACTCGTTTTTACAGTGAAAACTTCAGGAATCTTCAAACCGGCACTAGGAAACAGGACTGAGAAACCAGAGTAAAAGTTTCTCCTGCAACCCGTTCCCTTTGTGCTAGATGAACGGAACGTCTCTCCACATGCTCAGTTCTGAGAGAGAAGTGTGTGTCAAAGCCGTCCTTCACCTAGCTTGTTGGGAACACAAAGTTTCTTTTAGTTGCAAAGTGAACTCCATACATATATATGGGTTGGTACTAGCTTCCAAATCCTTTTTACAGTGAAAACTGCAGGAACTTCAACCCGGCACTTGGAAACAGACTGAGAAACCAGAGTAAAATTTCTCCTGCAACCAGTTCCCTTTGTGCTAGATGAACTGAACGTCTCTCCACATGATCAGTTCTGAGAGAGAAGTGTGTGTGAAAGCCGTCCTCACATAGCTTGTTCGGAACACAAAGTTTCTTTCAGTTGCAAACTACACTTCATACATATATATGGGTTGGTATAGCTCCAACTCGTTTTACAGTGAAAACTGCAGGAACTTCAAACCGGCACTAGGAAACAGACTGAGAAACCAGAGTAAAATTTCTCCTGCAACCCGTTCCCTTTGTGCTAGATGAACGAACGTCTCTCCATCATGCTCAGTTCTGAGAGATAAGTGTGTGTGAAAGCCGTCCTTCACCTAGCTTGTTGGGAACACAAAGTTTCTTTTCAGTTGCAAACTACACTCCATACATATATATGTGTTGGTACTAAGCTCCAACTCGGTTTTAAGGTGAAAACTGCAGGAACTTCAAACCGGCACTAGGAAACAGACTGAGAAACCAGAGTAAAATTTTTTCCTGCCACTCGTTCCCTTTGTGCTAGATGAACGAACGTCTCTCCACATGCTCATTTCTGAGAGAGAAGTGTGTGTGAAAGCCGTCCTTCACCTAGCTTGTTGGGAACACAAAGTTTCTTTTTAGTTGCAAAGTACACTCCATACATATATATGGGGAGGTACTAGTTCCAACTCGTTTTTACAGTGAAAACTGCAGGAACTTCAAATCGGCACTTGGAAACAGACTGAGAAAGCAGAGTAAAGTTTCTCCTGCAACCCGTTCCCTTTTTGCTAGATGAACGAACGTCTCTCCACATGCTCAGTTCTGAGAGAGAAGTGTGTGTGAAAGCCGTCCTTCACATAGCTTGTTCAGAACACAAAGTTTCTTTTCAGTTGCAAACTACACTCCATATATATATATGGGTTGGTACTAGCTCCAACTCGTTTTACAGTGAAAACTGCAGGAACTTCAAACCGGCACTAGGAAACAGACTGAGAATCCAGAGAAAAATTTCTCCTGCAACCCGTTCCCTTTGTGCTAGATGAACGAAATTCTCTCCACATGCTCAGTTCGGATAGATAAGTGTGTGTGAAAGCCGTCACTAAACTAGCTTGTTGGGAACACAAAGATTCTTTTCAGTTGAAAACTACACTCCATACATATATATGGGGAGGTACTAGTTCCAACTCGTTTTTACAGTGAAAAATGCAGGAACTTCAAAATGGCACTTGGAAACAGACTCAGAACAGAGTAAAATTTCACCTGCAACCCGTTCCCTTTGTGCTAGATGAACGAACGTCTCTCCACATGCTCAGTTCTGAGAGATAAATGTGTGTGAAAGCCGTCCTTCACCTAGCTTGTTGGGAACACAAAGTTTCTTTTCACTTGCAAACTACACTCCATTCATATATAAGTGTTGGTAATAGCTCCAACTCGTTTTACAGTGAAAACTGCAGGAACTTCAAACCAGCACTAGGAAACAGACTGAGAAACCAGAGTAAAATTTTTTCCTGCCACTCGTTCCCTTTGTGCTAGATGAACGAACGTCTCTCCACATGCTCAGTTCTGAGAGAGAAGTGTGTGTGAAAGCCGTCCTTCACCTAGCTTGTTGGGAACACAAAGTTTCTTTTTAGTTGCAAAGTACACTCCATACATATATATGGGTTGGTTATCTCCAACTCGTTTTTACAGTGAAAACTGCAGGAACTTCAAACCAGCACTTGGAAACAGAGTGAGAAACCACAGTAAAAGTTCTCCTGCAACCCATTCCCTTTGTGCTAGATGAACGAACGTCTCTCCACATGCTCAGTTCTGAGAGAGAAGTGTGTGTGAAAGCCGACCTTCACCTAGCTTGTTGGGAACACAAAGTTACTTTTAAGTTGCAAACTACACTCCATACATATATATGGGTTAGTACTAGCTCCAACTCATTTTACGGTGAAAACTGCAGGAACTTCAAACCGGCACTAAGAAACAGACTGAGAAACCAGAGTAAAAATTTGCCCTGCAACCCGTTACCTTTGTGCTAGATGAACGAAGTTTCTCCACATGGTCTGTTCTGAGAGATAAGTGTGTGTCAAAGCCGTCCTTCACTTAGCTTGTTGGGAACACAAAGATTCTTTTTAGTTGCCAAGTACACTCCATACATATATATGGGGAGGTACTAGTTCCAACTCGTTTTTACAGTGAAAACTGCAGGAACTTCAAACCGGCACTAGGAAACAGACTGAGAATCCAGAGAAAAATTTCTCCTGCAACCCGTTCCCTTTGTGCTAGATGAAAGAAAGTCTCTCCACATGCTCAGTTCTGATAGATAAGTGTGTGTGAAAGCCGTCCCTAAACTAGCTTGTTGGGAACACAAAGTTTCTTTTTAGTTGAAAACTACCCACCATACATATATATTTGTTGGTACTAGTTCCAACTCGTTTTACAATTAAGACTGCAGGAACTTCAAACCGGCACTAGGAAGCAGACTGAGAAACCAGAGTAAAAGTTTCTCCTTCAACCCGTTCCCTTTGTGCTAGATGAACGAACGTCTCTCCACATGCTCAGTTCTGAGAGATAAGTGTGTGTCAAAGCCGCCCTTCACCTAGCTTGTTGGGAACACAAAGATTCTTTTCAGTTGCAAACTACACTCCAAACATATATATGGGGAGGTACTAGTTCCAACTCGTTTTTATAGTGAAAACTGCAGGAACTTCAAATCGGCACTTGGAAACAGACTGAGAAAGCAGAGTAAAGATTCTCCTGCAACCCGTTCCCTTTGTGCTAGATGAACGAACGTCTCTCCACATGCTCAGTTCTGAGAGAGAAGTGTGTGTTAAAGCCGTCCTTCACCTAGCTTATTGGGAACACAAAGTTACTTTTAAGTTGCAAACTACACTCCATTCATATATATGTGTTGGTACTAACTCCAACTCGTTTTAAAGTGAAAACTGCAGGAACTTCAAACCGGCACTAGGAAACAGACTGAGAAACCAGAGTAAAATTTTCTCCTACCACCCGTTCCCTTTGTGCTATATGAACGAACGTCTCTCCACATGCTCAGTTCTGAGAGATAAGTGTGTGTCAAAGCCGTACTTCACCAAGCTTGTTGGGAACACAAAGTTTCTTTTTAGTAGTAAAGTACATTCCATACATATATATGGGTTGGTACAAGCTCCAACTCGTTTTACAGTGAAAACTGCAGGAACTTTAAACCGGCACTAGGAAACAGACTGAGAAACCAGAGTAAAAGTTTCTCCTGCAACCGTTCCCTTTGTGCTAGATGAACGGAAGTCTCTCCACATGCTCAGTTCTGAGAGAGAAGTGTGTGTCAAAGCCATCCTTCACCTAGCTTGTTGGGAACACAAAGTTTCTTTTTAGTTGCAAAGTACAATCCATACATATATATGGGGAGGTACTAATTCCAAATCGTTTTACAGTGAAAACTGCAGGAACTTCAAACCGGCACTTGGAAACAGACTGAGAAACCAGAGTAAAATTTCTCCTGCAATCTGTTCCATTTGTGCTAGATGAAAGAAAGTCTCTCCACATGCTCAGGTCTGAGAGAGAAGTGTGTGTGAAAGCCGTCCTTAAGCTAGCTTGTTGGGAAGACAAAGTTTCTTTTCAGTTGCAAAGTACACTCCATACATATATATAGGTTGGTACTAACTCCAACTCGTTTTACAGTGAAAACTGCAGGGACTTCAACCCGGGACTAGGAAACAGACTGAGAAACCAGAGCAAAATTTCCCCAGCAACCGGTTCCCTTTGTGCTAGATGAACGAACGTCTCTCCACATGCTCAGTTCTGAGAGAGAAGTGTGTGTGAAAGCCGTTCTTCACCTAGCTTGTTGGGTACACAAACTTTATTTAAGTTGCAAACTACACTCCATTCATATATATGTGTTGGTACTAGCTCCAACTCGTTTTACAGTGAAAACTGCAGGAACTTCAAACCGGCACTAGGAAACAGACTGAGAAACCAGAGTAAAATTTTCTCCTGCCACCCGTTCCCTTTGTGCTAGATGAAAGAACGTCTCTCCACATGCTCAGTTCTGAGAGATAAGTGTGTGTCAAAGCCGTCCTTCACCTAGCTTGTTGGGAACACAAAGTTTCTTTTTAGTTGCAAAGTGCATTCCATACATATATATGGGTGGTACTAGTTCCAAATCCTTTTTACAGTGAAAACTGCAGGAACTTCAACCCGGCACTTGGAAACAGACTGAGAAACCAGAGTAAAATTTCTCCTGCAACCAGTTCCCTTTGTGCTAGATGAATGAACGTCTCTCCACATGCTCAGTTCTGAGAGAGAAGTGTGTGTGAAAGCCGTCCCTCACATAGCTTGTTCGGAACACAAAGTATCTTTTCATTTGCAAACTACACTTCATACATATATATGGGTTGGTATTAGCTCCAACTCGTTTTACAGTGAAAACTGCAGGAACTTCAAACCGGGAATAGGAAACAGACTGAGAAGCCAGAGCAAAATTTCTCCGGTAAACCGTTCCTTTTGTGCTAGATGAACGAACGTCTCTCCATATGCTCAGTTCTGAGAGAGAATTGTGTGTGAAAGCCGTCCTTCACCTAGCTTGTTTGGAGCACAAAGTTTCTTTTCATTTGCAAACTACACTCCATTCATATATATGTGTTGGTACAAGCTCCAACTCGGTTTTAAGGTGAAAACTGCAGGAACTTCAAACCGGCACTAGGAAACAGACTGAGAAACCAGAGTAAAATTTTTTCCTGCCACTCGTTCCCTTTGTGCTAGATGAACGAACGTCTCTCCACATGCTCATTTCTGAGAGAGAAGTGTGTGTGAAAGCCGTCCTTCACCTAGCTTGTTGGGAACACAAAGTTTCTTTTTAGTTGCAAAGTACACTCCATACATATATATGGGGAGGTACTAGTTCCAACTCGTTTTTACAGTGAAAACTGCAGGAACTTCAAATCGGCACTTGGAAACAGACTGAGAAAGCAGAGTAAAAGTTTCTCCTGCAACCCGTTCCCTTTGTGCTAGATGAACGAACGTCTCTCCACATGCTCAGTTCTGAGAGAGAAGTGTGTGTGAAAGCCGTCCTTCACATAGCTTGTTCAGAACACAAAGTTTCTTTTCAGTTGCAAACTACACTCCATATATATATGGGTTGGTACTAGCTCCAACTCGTTTTACAGTGAAAACTGCAGGAACTTCAAACCGGCACTAGGAAACAGACTGAGAATCCAGAGAAAAATTTTCTCCTGCAACCCGTTCCCTTTGTGCTAGATGAACGAAATTCTCTCCACATGCTCAGTTCTGATAGATAAGTGTGTGTGAAAGCCGTCACTAAACTAGCTTGTTGGGAACACAAAGATTCTTTTCTGTTGAAAACTACACTCCATACATATATATGGGGAGGTACTAGTTCCAACTCGTTTTTACAGTGAAAACTGCAGGAACTTCAAAATGGCACTTGGAAACAGACTCAGACCAGAGTAAAATTTCACCTGCAACCCGTTCCCTTTGTGCTAGATGAACGAACGTCTCTCCACATGCTCAGTTCTGAGAGATAAGTGTGTGTGAAAGCCGTCCTTCACCTAGCTTGTTGGGAACACAAAGTTTCTTTTCAGTTGCAAACTACACTCCATTCATATATAAGTGTTGGTAATAGCTCCAACTCGTTTTACAGTGAAAACTGCAGGAACTTCAAACCAGCACTAGGAAACAGACTGAGAAACCAGAGTAAAATTTTTCCTGCCACTCGTTCCCTTTGTGCTAGATGAACGAACGTCTCTCCACATGCTCAGTTCTGAGAGAGAAGTGTGTGTGAAAGCCGTCCTTCAACTAGCTTGTTGGGAACACAAAGTTTCTTTTTAGTTGCAAAGTACACTCCATACATATATATGGGTTGGTTATCTCCAACTCGATTTTACAGTGAAAACTGCAGGAACTTCAAACCAGCACTTGGAAACAGACTGAGAAACCACAGTAAAAGTTCTCCTGCAACCCATTCCCTTTGTGCTAGATGAACGAACGTCTCTCCACATGCTCAGTTCTGAGAGAGAAGTGTGTGTGAAAGCCGACCTTCACCTAGCTTGTTGGGAACACAAAGTTACTTTTAAGTTGCAAACTACACTCCATACATATATATGGGTTAGTACTAGCTCCAACTCGTTTTACAGTGAAAACTGCAGGAACTTCAAACCGGCACTAAGAAACAGACTGAGAAACCAGAGTAAAAATTTCTCCTGCAACCCGTTCCCTTTGTGCTAGATGAACGAAAGTTTCTCCACATGGTCTGTTCTGAGAGATAAGTGTGTGTCAAAGCCGTCCTTCACCTAGCTTGTTGGGAACACAAAGATTCTTTTTAGTTGCCAAGTACACTCCATACATATATATGGGGAGGTACTAGTTCCAACTCGTTTTTACAGTGAAAACTGCAGGAACTTCAAATCGGCACTTGGAAACAGACTGAGAAAGCAGAGTAAAGATTCTTCTGCAACCCATTCCCTTTGTGCTAGATGAACGAACGTCTCTCCACATGCTCAGTTCTGAGAGAGAAGTGTGTGTGAAAGCCGTCCTTCACATAGCTTGTTCAGAACACAAAGTTCTTTCAGTTGCAAACTACACTCCATATATATATATGGGTTGGTACTAGCTCCAACTCGTTTTACAGTGAAAACTGCAGGAACTTCAAACCGGCACTAGGAAACAGACTGAGAATCCAGAGAAAAAGTTTCTCCTGCAACCCGTTCCCTTTGTGCTAGATGAACGAAATTCTCTCCACATGCTCAGTTCTGATAGATAAGTGTGTGTGAAAGCCGTCACTAAACTAGCTTGTTGGGAACACAAAGATTCTTTTCAGTTGAAAACTACCCTCCATACATATATATGTGTTGGTACAAGGTCCAACTCGTTTTTAAAGTGAAAACTGCAGGAACTTCAAACCGTCACTAGGAAACAGACTGAGAAACCAGAGAAAAATTTCTTCTGCAACCCGTTCCCTTTGTGCTAGATGAAAGAAAGTCTCTCCACATGCTCAGTTCTGATAGATAAGTGTGTGTGAAAGCCGTCCCTAAACTAGCTTGTTGGGAACACAAAGTTTCTTTTTAGTTGAAAACTACCCACCATACATATATATTTGTTGGTACTAGTTCCAACTCGTTTTACAATTAAGACTGCAGGAACTTCAAACCGGCACTAGGAAGCAGACTGAGAAACCAGAGTAAAAGTTTCTCCTTCAACCCGTTCCCTTTGTGCTAGATGAACGAACGTCTCTCCACATGCTCAGTTCTGAGAGATAAGTGTGTGTCAAAGCCGCCCTTCACCTAGCTTGTTGGGAACACAAAGATTCTTTTCAGTTGCAAACTACACTCCAAACATATATATGGGGAGGTACTAGCTCCAACACATTTTTACAGTGAAAACTGCAGGAACTTCAAACTGGCACTTGGAAACAGACTCAGAAACCAGAGTAAAATTTCACCTGCAACCCGTTCCCTTTGTGCTAGATGAACAAACGTCTCTCCACATGCTCAGGTCTGAGAGAGAAGAGTGTGTTAAAGCCGTACTTCACCTAGCTTTTTGGGAACACAAAGTTTCTTTTCAGTTGAAATCTACACTCCATACATATATATGGGTTGGTACTAGCTCCAACTCGTTTTACAGTGAAACCTGCAGGAACTTCAACCCGGGGCTAGGAAACAGATTGAGAAACCAGAGTAAAAATTTCTCCTGCAAACCGTTCCCTTTGTGCTAGATGAACGAACGTCTCTCCACATACTCAGTTCTGAGAGATAAGTGTGTGTGAAAGCCGTCCTTCACCTAGCTTGTTGGGAACACAAAGTTTCTTTTCAGTTGCAAACTACACTCCATTCATATATAAGTGTTGGTAATAGCTCCAACTTGTTTTACAGTGAAAACTGCAGGAACTTCAAACCAGCACTAGGAAACAGACTGAGAACCAGAGTAAAATTTTTTCCTGCCACCGTTCCCTTTGTGCTAGATGAACGAACGTCTCTCCACATGCTCAGTTCTGAGAGAGAAGTGTGTGTGAAAGCCGTCCTTCACCTAGCTTGTTGGAACACAAAGTTTCTTTTAGTTGCAAAGTACACTCCATACATATATATGGTTGGTACTATCTCCAACTCGTTTTTACAGTGAAAACTGCAGGAACTTCAAACCAGCACTTGGAAACAGACTGAGAAACCACAGTAAAAGTTCTCCTGCAACCCATTCCCTTTGTGCTAGATGAACGAACGTCTCTCCACATGCTCAGATCTGAGAGAGAATTGTGTGTGAATGCCGTCCTTCACCTAGCTTGTTGGGAACACAAAGTTTACTTTTAAGTTGCAAACTACACTCCCATACATATATATGTGTTGGTACTAGCTCCAAATCGTTTTACAATTAAGACTGCAGGAACTTCAAACTGGCACTAGGAAGCAGACTGAGAAACCAGAGTAAAAGTTTCTCCTGCCACCATTCCCTTTGTGCTAGATGAACGAAAGTTCTCCACATGCTCAGTTTCTGAGAGAGAAGTGTGTGTCAAAGCCGTCCTTCACCTAGCTTGTTGGAAACAAACTTTCTTTTTAGTTGCAAAGTACAATCCATACATATATATGGGGAAGTACTAGTTCCAACTCGTTTTTACAGTGAAAACTGCAGGAACTTCAAACCGGCACTTGGAAACAGACTGAGAAACCAGAGTAAAATTTCTCCTGCAATCTGTTCCCTTTGTGCTAGATGAACGAACGTCTATCCACATGCTCAGTTCTGAGAGAGAAGTGTGTGTGAAAGCCGTCCTTAAACTAGCTTGTTGGGAACACAAAGTTTCTTTTCAGTTGCAAAGTACAGTCCAAACATATATATAGGTTGGTACTAACTCCAACTCGTTTTACAGTGAAAAATGCAGGAACTTCAACGCGGGACTAGGAAACAGACTGAGAAACCAGAGAAAAATTACACCATGAACCCGTTCCCTTTGTGCTAGATGAACGAACGTCTCTCCACATGCTCAGTTCTGAGAGAGAAATGTGTGTTAAAGCCGTCCTTCACCTAGCTTGTTGGGAACACAAAGTTACTTTTAAGTTGCAAACTACACTCCATTCATATATATGTGTTGGTACTAACTCCAACTCGTTTTTAAAGTGAAAACTGCAGGAACTTCAAACCGGCACTAGGAAACAGACTGAGAAACCAGAGTAAAATTTTCTCCTGCCACCCGTTCCCTTTGTGCTATATGAACGAACGTCTCTCCACATGCTCAGTTCTGAGAGATAAGTGTGTGTCAAAGCCGTACTTCACCAAGCTTGTTGGGAACACAAAGTTTCTTTTTAGTAGTAAAGTACATTCCATACATATATATGGGTTGGTACAAGCTCCAACTCGTTTTACAGTGAAAACTGCAGGAACTTTAAACCGGCACTAGGAAACAGACTGAGAAACCAGAGTAAAAGTTTCTCCTGCAACCCGTTCCCTTTGTGCTAGATGAAATGAAGTCTCTCCACATGCTCAGTTCTGAGAGAGAAGTGTGTGTCAAAGCCGTCCTTCACCTAGCTTGTTGGGAACACAAAGTTTCTTTTTAGTTGCAAAGTACAATCCATACATATATATGGGGAGGTACTAATTCCAACTCGTTTTACAGTGAAAACTGCAGGAACTTCAAACCGGCACTTGGAAACAGACTGAGAAACCAGAGTAAAATTTCTCCTGCAATCTGTTCCATTTGTGCTAGATGAAAGAACGTCTCTCCACATGCTCAGGTCTGAGAGAGAAGTGTGTGTGAAAGCCGTCCTTAAGCTAGCTTGTTGGGAACACAAAGTTTCTTTTCAGTTGCAAAGTACACTCCATAAATATATAGGTTGGTACTAACTCCAACTCGTTTTACAGTGAAAACTGCAGGGACTTCAACCCGGGACTAGGAAACAGACTGAGAAACCAGAGCAAAATTTTCCCAGCAACCGGTTCCTTTGTGCTAGATGAACGAAAGTCTCTCCACTTGCTCAGTTCTGATAGATAAGTGTGTGTGAAAGCCGTCACTAACTAGCTTGTTGGGAACACAAAGATTCTTTTCAGTTGAAAACTACACTCCATACATATATATGGGGAGGTACAAGTTCCAACTCGTTTCTACAGTGAAAACTGCAGGAACTTCAAAATGGCACTTGGAAACAGACTCAGACCAGAGTAAAATTTCACCTGCAACCCGTTCCCTTTGGGCTAGATGAACGAACGTCTCTCCACATGCTCAGTTCTGAGAGATAAGTGTGTGTGAAAGCCGTCCTTCACCTAGCTTTTTGGGAACACAAAGTTTCTTTTCAGTTGCAAACTACACTCCATTCATATATAAGTGTTGGTAATAGCTCCAACTCGTTTTACAGTGAAAACTGCAGGAACTTCAAACCAGCACTAGGAAACAGACTGAGAAACCAGAGTAAAATTTTTTCCTGCCAATCGTTCCCTTTCTGCTAGATGAACGAACGTCTCTCCACATGCTCAGTTCTGAGAGAGAAGTGTGTGTGAAATCCGTCCTTCACCTAGCTTGTTGGGAACACAAAGTTTCTTTTTAGTTGCAATTTACACTCCATACATATATATGGGTTGGTTATCTCCAACTCGTTTTTACAGTGAAAACTGCAGGAACTTCAAACCAGCACTTGGAAACAGACTGAGAAACCAGAGTAAAAGTTTCTCCTGCAACCCGTTCCCTTTGTGCTAGATGAACGGAAGTCTCTCCACATGCTCAGTTCTGAGAGAGAAGTGTGTGTCAAAGCCGTCCTTCACCTAGCTTGTTTGGAACACAAAGTTTCTTTTTAGTTGCAAAGTACAATCCATACATATATATGGGGAGGTACTAATTCCAACTCGTTTTACAGTGAAAACTGCAGGAACTTCAAACCGGCACTTGGAAACAGACTGAGAAACCAGAGTAAAATTTCTCCTGCAATCTGTTCCATTTGTGCTAGATGAAAGAACGTCTCTCCACATGCTCAGGTCTGAGAGAGAAGTGTGTGTGAAAGCCGTCCTTAAGCTAGCTTGTTGGGAACACAAAGTTTCTTTTCAGTTGCAAAGTACACTCCATACATATATATAGGTTTGTACTAACTCCAACTAGTTTTACAGTGAAAACTGCAGGGACTTCAACCCGGGACTAGGAAACAGACTGAGAAACCAGAGCAAAATTTCCCCAGCAACCGGTTCCCTTTGTGCTAGATGAACGAACGTCTCTCCACATGCTCAGTTCTGAGAGAGAAGTGTGTGTGAAAGCCGTTCTTCACCTAGCTTGTTGGGAACACAAACTTTATTTAAGTTGCAAACTACACTCCATTCATATATATGTGTTGGTACTAGCTCCAACTCGTTTTACAGTGAAAACTGCTGGAACTTCAAACCGGCACTAGGAAACAGACTGAGAAACCAGAGTAAAATTTTCTCCTGCCACCCGTTCCCTTTGTGCTAGATGAACGAACGTCTCTCACATGCTCAGTTCTGAGAGATAAGTGTGTGTCAAAGCCGTCCTTCACCTAGCTTGTTGGGAACACAAAGTTTCTTTTTAGTTGCAAAGTGCATTCCATACATATATATGGGGTGGTACTAGTTCCAAATCCTTTTTACAGTGAAAACTGCAGGAACTTCAACCCGGCACTTGGAAACAGACTGAGAAACCAGAGTAAAATTTCTCCTGCAACCAGTTCCCTTTGTGCTAGATGAATGAACGTTTCTCCACATGCTCAGTTCTGAGAGAGAAGTGTGTGTGAAAGCCGTCCCTCACATAGCTTGTTCGGAACACAAAGTTTCTTTTCATTTGCAAACTACACTTCATACATATATATGGGTTGGTATTAGCTCCAACTCGTTTTACAGTGAAAACTGCAGGAACTTCAAACCGGGACTAGGAAACAGACTGAGAAGCCAGAGCAAAATTTCTCCGGTAAACCGTTCCTTTTGTGCTAGATGAACGAACGTCTCTCCATATGCTCAGTTCTGAGAGAGAATTGTGTGTGAAAGCCGTCCTTCACCAAGCTTGTTTGGAGCACAAAGTTTCTTTTCAGTTGCAAACTACACTCCATTCATATATATGTGTTGGTACAAGCTCCAACTCGGTTTTAAGGTGAAAACTGCAGGAACTTCAAACCGGCACTAGGAAACATACTGAGAAACCAGAGTAAAATTTTTTCCTGCCACTCGTTCCCTTTGTGCTAGATGAACGAACGTCTCTCCACATGCTCATTTCTGAGAGAGAAGTGTGTGTGAAAGCCGTCCTTCACCTAGCTTGTTGGGAACACAAAGTTTCTTTTTAGTTGCAAAGTACACTCCATACATATATATGGGGAGGTACTAGTTCCAACTCGTTTTTACAGTGAAAACTGCAGGAACTTCAAATCGGCACTTGGAAACAGACTGAGAAAGCAGAGTAAAGTTTCTCCTGCAACCCGTTCCCTTTGTGCTAGATGAACGAACGTCTCTCCACATGCTCAGTTCTGAGAGAGAAGTGTGTGTGAAAGCCGTCCTTCACATAGCTTGTTCAGAACACAAAGTTTCTTTTCAGTTGCAAACTACACTCCATACATATATATATGGGTTGGTACTAGCTCCAACTCGTTTTACAGTGAAAACTGCAGGAACTTCAAACCGGCACTAGGAAACAGACTGAGGAAACCAGAGTAAAAGTTTCTCCTGCAAACCCGTTCCCTTGTGCTAGATGAACGAAAGTCTCTCCACATGCTCAGTTCTGATAGATAAGTGTGTGTGAAAGCCGTCCTTCAACTAGCTTGTTGGAACACAAAGTTTCTTTTCAGTTGCAAACTCCACTCATACATATATATGGGAGTGGTACTAGCTTCCAACTCGTTTTTACAGTGAAACTGCAGGAACTTCAAAACGGCACTAGGAAACAGACTGAGAAACCAGAGTAAAAGTTTCTCCTGCAACCCGTTCCCTTTGTGCTAGATGAACGAACGTCTCTCCACATGCTCAGTTCTGAGAGAGAAGTGTGTGTGAAAGCCGTCCTTCACCTAGCTTGTTGGGAACACAAAGTTTCTTTTCAGTTGCAAACTACACTCCATACATATATATGTGTTGGTACTAGCTCCAACTCGTTTTACAGTGAAAACTGCAGGAACTTCAAACCCGCACTAGGAAACAGACTGAGAAACCAGAGTAAAATTTTTCTCTGCAACCGTTCCCTTTGTGCTAGATGAACGAAAGTCTCTCCACATGCTCAGTTCTGAGAGATAAGTGTGTGTGAAAGCCGTCCTTCACCCTAGCTTGTTGGGAACACAAAGTTTCTTTTAGTTTGCAATGTACCACTCATACATATATATGGGGAGGTACTAGTCTCCAACTCGTTTTTACAGTGAAACTGCAGGAACTTCAAACCTGGCACTGGAAACAGACTGAGAAACCAGAGTAAAAGTTCTTCCTGCAACCCGTTCCCTTTTGTGCTAGATGAACGAACGTCTCTCCACATGCTCAGTTCTGAGAGAGAAGTGTGTGTGAAAGCCGTACCTTCACCTAGCTTGTTGGGAACACAAAGTTACTTTCAGTTGCAAACTACACTCCATACAATATATGGGTTAGTTACTAGCTCCAACTCGGTTTACAGGTGAAAACTGCAGGAACTTCAAACCGGCACTAGGAAACAGACTGAGAAACCAGAGAAAAAATTTGTCCTGCAACCCGTTCCCTTTGTGCTAGATGAACGAAAGTTTCTCCACATGGTCTGTTCTGAGAGATAAGTGTGTGTCAAAGCCGTCCTTCACCTAGCTTGTTGGGAACACAAAGATTCTTTTTAGTTGCCAAGTACACTCCATACATATATGGGGAGGTACTAGTTCCAACTCGTTTTTACAGTGAAACTGCAGGAACTTCAAATCGGCACTTGGAAACAGACTGAGAAAGCAGAGTAAAGATTCTCCTGCAACCCATTCCCTTTGTGCTAGATGAACGAACGTCTCTCCACATGCTCAGTTCTGAGAGAGAAGTGTGTGTGAAAGCCGTCTTTCACATAGCTTGTTCAGAACACAAAGTTTCTTTTCAGTTGCAAACTACACTCCATATATATATATGGGTTGGTACTAGCTCCAACTCGTTTTACAGTGAAAACTGCAGGAACTTCAAACCGGCACTAGAAAAACAGACTGAGAATCCAGAGAAAAAGTTTCTCCGGCAACCCTTCCCTTTGTGCTAGATGAACGAAATTCTCTCCACATGCTCAGTTCTGATAGATAAGTGTGTGTGAAAGCCGTCACTAAACTAGCTTGTTGGGAACACAAAGATTGTTTTCAGTTGAAAACTACCCTCCATACATATATATGTGTTGGTACAAGGTCCAACTCGTTTTAAAGTGAAAACTGCAGGAACTTCAAACCGTCACTAGGAAACAGACTGAGAAACCAGAGAAAAAATTTCTTCTGAACCCGTTCCCTTTGTGCTAGATGAAAGAAAGTCTCTCCACATGCTCGTTCTGATAGATAAGTGTGTGAAAGCCGTCCTAAACTAGCTTGTTGGGAAAAAAGTTTCTTTTTAGTTGAAAACTACCCACCATACATATATATTTGTTGGTACTAGTTCCAACTCGTTTTACAATTAAGACTGCAGGAACTTCAAACCGGCACTAGGAAGCAGACTGAGAAACC
>NW_022588308.1:0-18003 GCF_009834535.1 Camelus ferus | reverse complement strand
CCTAGCTTGTTGGGATACAAAGTTTCTTTTCATTTGCAAACACCAATCCATACATATAGATGGGGAGGTACCAGTTCCAACTCGGTTTTACAGTGAAATTCAGGACTTCAAACCGGCACTGGAATCAGACTGAGAAACCAGAGTAAAAGTTTTCCCTACAACCAGTTCCCTTTGTGCTAGATGAACGAACGTCTCTCCACATGCTCAGTTCTGAGACATAAGTGTGTGTGAAAGCCGTCCTTCACCTAGCTAGTTGGGGAACACAAAGTTTCTTTTCAGTGTCAAACTCCAATCTATACATATATATGGGGAGGTACTAGCTCCACCTGGATTTTACACTGAAAACTGCAGGAACTTCAAACCGGCACTAGGAAACAGACTGAGAACCAGAGTATAGTTCTCCTGCAAACCGTTCCCTATGTGCTAGATGAACGAACGTCTCTCCACATGCTCAGTTCTGAGAGATAATTGTGTGTGAAAACCGTCATTCACCTAGCTTGTTGGGAACACAAAGTTTCTTTTCAGATTGCAAAATCCACCCCATACATATATATGGGGAGGTACTAGCTCCAACATCGGTTTACAGTGAAAACTGCAGGAACTTCAAACCGGCACTAGGAAACAGACTGAGAAACCAGAGTAAAAGTTTTCTCCTGCAACCCGTTCCCTTTGTGCTAGATGAACGACGTCTCTCCACATGCTCAAGTTCTGAGAGATAAATGTGTGTGCAAAGCCGTCCTTCAGCTAGCTTGTTGGGAACACAAAGTTTCTTTTCAGTTGCAAACTCCAATCTATACATATATATGGGGAGGTACTAGCTCCCCACGGTTTTACAGTGAAAATGTCAGGAAAATTCAAACCGGCACTAGGAAACAGACTGAGAAACCAGAGTAAAAGTTTCTCTTGCAAAACGTTCTCTGTGTGCTAGATGAACGAACGTCTCTTCCACATGCTTAGTTCTGAAAGATAAGTGTGTGGTGAAATTCGTACTCTTCACCTAGCTTGTTGGGAAACACAAAGTTTTTTTTCAGTTGCAACTCCACTCCATACATATATATGGGGGGGTTCTAGTTCCAACTCGGTTTTACAGTGAAAACTGCAGGAACTTCAAACCGGCACTAGGAAACAGACTGAGAACCAGAGGAATAGTTTCTCCTGCAAACCGTTCCTTTGTGCTAGATGAACGAAAGTCTCTCCAAATGCTCAGTTCTGAGAGATAAGTGTGTGTGAAAGCCAACCTTCAACTAGCTTGTTGGAACACAAAGTTTCTTTTCAGTTTCTAATCACCAATCCATACATATATATGGGGAGGTACTAGCTCCAACTCGGTTTTACAGTGAAAACTGCAGGAACTTCAAACCGGCACTAGGAAACAGACTGAGAACCAGAGTAAAAGTTTCTCCTGCAAACCCGTTCCGTTTGTGCTAGATGAACGAAGGTCTCTCCACATGCTCAGTTTCTGAGAGATAAGTGTGTGTGAAAGCCGTCCTTCACCTAGCGTGTTGGGAACACAAAGTTTCTTTGCAGTTGCAAACACCAATCCATACATATATATGGGGAGGTACCAGCTCCAACTCGGTTTCACAGTGAAAATTTCACGAACTTCAAACCGGCACTAGGAATCAGACTGAGAAACCAGAGTAAAAATTTCCCACTGCAAACCGTTCCCTTTGTGCTAGATGAACGAACGTCTCTCCACGTGTTCAGTTCTGAGAGATAAGTGTGTGTGAAAGCCTTCCTTCAACTAGCTAGTTGGGAACACAAAGTTTCTTTCAGTTGCAAATTCCACTCCATACATATATATGGGGAGATACTAGCTCCAACTCGGTTTTACAGTGAAAACTGCAGGAACTTCAAACTGGCTCTAGGAAACAGACTGAGAAATCCAGAGTAAAAGTTTCTAATGCAACCCGTTCCCTTTGTGCTAAGATGAAGCGAACGTCTCTCCACATGCTCAGTTCTGAGAGATTAAGTGTGTGTGAAAGCCGCCCTTCAACTAGCTTGTTGGGTACACAAAGTTTCTTTTCAGATGCAAACTCCAATCCATACATATATATGGGATGTTACTAGCTCCAACTCGGTTTTACAGTGAAAACTGCAGGAACTTCAAACCGGCACTAGGAACAGACTGAGAAACCAGAGTAAAAAGTTTCACTTGCAAACCGTTCCCTTTGTGCTAGATGAACGAACGTCTCTCCACATGCTCAGTTCTGAGAGATAAGTGTGTGTGAAAGCCGTCCTTCAACTAGCTAGTTGGGAACACAAACATTGTTTTCAGTTGCAAACCCCACTCCATACATATATATGGGGAGGATACTAGCTCCAAATCGGTTTTACAGTGAAAACTGCAGGAACGTCAAACTGGCACTAGGAAACAGACTGAGAAACCAGAGTAAAAGTTTCTAATGCAAACCCGTTCCCTTGTGCTAGATGAACGAACGTCTCTCCACATGCTCATTTCTGAGAGTTAAGTGTGTGTGAAAGCCGCCTTTCACATAGTTTGTGGGGTACACAAAGTTTTTTTCAGTTGCAAACTCCACTCCATACATATATATGGGGGGGTTTCTAGTTCCAACTCGGTTTTACAGTGAAAACTGCAGGAACTTCAAACCGGCACTAGGAAACATACTGAGAATCCAGAGGATTAGTTTCTCCTGCAACCCGTTCCTTTGTGCTAGATGAACGAAAGTCTCTCCACATGCTCAGTTCTGAGAGATTAGTGTGTGTGAAAGCCAACCTTCACCTAGCTTGTTGGGAACACAAAGTTTCTTTTCAGTTTCAATCACCACTCCATACATATATATGGGGAGGTACTAGCTCCAACTCGGTTTTACAGTGAAAACTGCAGGAGCTTCAAACCGGCACTAGGAAACAGACTGAGAAACCAGAGTAAAAGTTTCTCCTGCAACCCGTTCCGTTTGTGCTAGATGAACGAAGGTCTCTCCACATGCTCAGTTCTGAGAGATAAGTGTGTGTGAAAGCCGTCCTTCACCTAGCTTGTTGGGAACACAAAGTTTCTTTTCAGTTGCAAACACCAATCCATACATATATATGGGGAGGTACCAGCTCCAACTCGGTTTTACAGTGAATATTTCAGGAACTTCAAACCGGCACTAGGAATCAGACCGAGAAACCAGAGTAAAATTTCACTTGCAAACCGTTCCCTTTGTTCTAGATGAACGAACGTCTCTCCACGTGCTCAGTTCTGAGAGATAAGTGTGTGTGAAAGCCTTCCTTCAACTAGCTTGTTGGGAACACAAAGTTTCTTTTCAGTTGCAAATTCCACTCCATACATATATATGGGGATACACTAGCTCCAACTCGGTTTTACAGTGAAAAATGCAATAACGTCAAACTGGCTCTAGGAAACAGACTGAGAATCCAGAGTAAAAGTTTCTAATGCAACCCGTTCCCTTTGTGCTAAATGAGCGAACGTCTCTCCACATGCTCAGTTCTGAGACTTAAGTGTGTGTGAAAGCCGCCCTTCAACTAGTTTGTGGGTTACACAAAGTTTCTTTTCAGATGCAAACTCCACTCCATACATATATATGGGATGGAACTAGCTCCAACTCGGTTTTACAGTGAAAACTGCAGGAAATTCAAAACGGCACTAGGAAACAGACTGAGAAACCAGAGTAAAAATTTCACTTGCAAACCGTTCCCTTTGTGCTAGATGAACGAACGTCTCTCCACATGCTCAGTTCTGAGAGATTAGTGTGTGTGAAAGCCGTCCTTCAACTAGCTAGTTGGGAACACAAACTTTGTTTTCAGTTGCAAACCCCACTCCATACATATATATGGGGAGATACTAGCTCCAACTCGGTTTTACAGTGAAAACTGCAGGAACGTCAAACTGGCACTAGGAAACAGACTGAGAAACCAGAGTAAAAGTTTCTAATGCAACCCGTTCCCTTTGTGCTAGATGAACGAACGTCTCTCCACATGCTCATTTCTGAGAGTTAAGTGTGTGTGAAAGCCGCCCTTCACATATTTTGTGGGGTACACAAAGTTTCTTTTCAGATGCAAACTCCACTCCATACATATATATGGGATGGTACTAGCTCCAAATCTGTTTTACAGTAAAAACTGCATTAACTTCAAACAGGGACTAAGAAACAGACTGAGAAACCAGAGTTAAGTTTCTCCTGCAACCCGTTCCATTTGGGCTAGATGAACGAACGTCTTTCCACATGCTCAGTTCTGAGAGAGAAGTGTGTGTGAAAGCCGTCCTTCACCTATATCCTTGGGAACACAAAGTATGATTTCAGTTGCAAACACCACTCCATACATATATATGGGGAGGTACTAGCTCCAACTAAGTTTTACCGTGAAAACTGCAGGAACTTCAAACCGGCACTAGGAAACAGACTGAGAAACCAGAGTAAATGTTTCTCCTGCAACCCGTTCCCTTTGTGCTAGATGAACGAAGGACTCTCCACATGCTCAGTTCTGAGAGATAAATGTGTGTGAAAGCCGTAATTCACCTAGCTTGTTGGGAATACAAAGTTCCTTTTCAGTTGCAAACTCCACTCCATACATATATATGGGGAGGTACGAGCTCCAAATCGGTTTTACAGTGAAAACTGCAGAAACTTCAAACGGGCACTAGGAAAAAGACTGAGAAACCAGAGGAAAATTTCTCCTGCAAACAGTTCCCTTTGTGCAAGATGAACGAACGTCTCTCCACATGCTCAGTTCTGAGAGATAAGTGTGTGTGAAAGCCGTCCTTCACATATCTTGTTGGGAATACAAAGTTTCTTTTCAGTTACAAAATCCTCTCCATAGATATAAATGGGGAGGTACTAGCTCCAACTCGGTTTCACAGTGAAAACTGCAGGAACTTCAAACCGGCACTAGGAAACAGACTGAGAATCCATAGTAAATATTTCCCTTGCAACCCATTCCCTTTGGGCTAGGTGAACGAACGTCCCTCCACATGCTCAGTTCTGAGATATATGTGTGTGTGAAAGTCGTCCTTCACCTAGCTTGTTGGGAACACAAAGTTTCTATTCAGTTGCAAACTCCACTCCATATATATATATGGGGAGGTACTAGCTCCCACTCGGTTTTACAGTGAAAATTGCAGGAACTTCAAACCGGCACTAGGAAACAGACTGAGAAACCAGAGTAAAAGTTTCCCCTGCAACCCGATCCCTTTGTGCTAGATGAACGAAAGTCTCTCCACATGCTCAGTTCTGAGAGATAAGTGTGTGTGGAAGCCGTCCTTCACCTAGCTTGTTGGGAACACAAAGTTTCTTTTCAGTTGCAAACTCCACTTCATACATATATATGAGGAGGTACAAGCTCCAACTCGGTTTTACAGTGAAAACTGCAGTAACTTCAAACCGTCACTAGGAAACAGACTGAGAAACCAGAGTAAAAGTTTCCCCTGCAACCCGATCCCTTTGTGCTAGATGAACGAAAGTCTCTCCACATGCTCAGTTCTGAGAGATACGTGTGTGTGGAAGCCGTCCTTCACCTAGCTTGTTGGGAACACAAAGTTTCTTTTCAGTTGCAAACTCCTCTTAATACATATATATGAGGAGGTACAAGCTCCAACTCGGTTTTACAGTGAAAACTGCAGTAACTTCAAACCGTCACTAGGAAACAGACTGAGAATCCAGAGTAAAAGTTTCATCTGCAAAATGTTCCCTTTGTGTTAGATGAACGAACGTTTCTTCACATGCTCAGTTCTGAAAGATAAATGTGTGTGAAAGCCGTCCTTCAGATAGCTTGTTGGGAACACAAAGTTTCTTTTGAGTTGCACACTCCACTCCATACATATATATGAAGAGGTACAAGCTCCAACTCGGTTTTACAGTGAAAACTGCAGGAACTTCAAACTGTCACAAGGAAACAGACTGAGAAACCAGAGTAAAAGTTTCCCCTGCAAAACGTTCCCTTTGTGTTAGATGAACGAATGTCTCTTCACATGCTCAGTTCTGAGAGATAAGTGTGTGTGAAAGCCGTCCTTCACCTAGCTTGTTGGGAACACAAAGTTTCTTTTCATTTGCAAACACCAATCCATACATATATATGGGGAGGTACCAGTTCCAACTCGGTTTTACAGTGAAAATTTCAGGAACTTCAAACCGGCACTAGGAATCAGACTGAGAAACCAGAGTAAAGTTTTCCCTACAACCAGTTCCCTTTGTGCTAGATGAACGAACGTCTCTCCACATGCTCAGTTCTGAGACATAAGTGTGTGTGAAAGCCGTCCTTCACCTAGCTAGTTGGGAACACAAAGTTTCTTTTCAGTTGCAAACTCCAATCTATACATATATATGGGGAGGTACTAGCTCCAACTGGATTTTACACTGAAAACTGCAGGAACTTCAAACCGGCACTAGGAAACAGACTGAGAAACCAGAGTAATAGTTACTCCTGCAAACCGTTCCCTATGTGCTAGATGAACGAACGTCTCTCCACATGCTCAGTTCTGAGAGATAATTGTGTGTGAAAGCCGTCATTCACCTAGCTTGTTGGGAACACAAAGTTTCTTTTCAGTTGCAAAATCCACCCCAAACATATATATGGGGAGGTACTAGCTCCAACACGGTTTTACAGTGAAAACTGCAGGAACTTCAAACCGGCACTAGGAAACAGACGGAGAAACGAGAGTAAAAGTTTCTCCTGCAACCCGTTCCCTTTGTGCTAGATGAACGATCGTCTCTCCACATGCTCAATTCTGAGAGATAAATGTGTGTCAAAGCCGTCCTTCAGCTAGCTTGTTGGGAACACAAAGTTTCTTTTCAGTTGCAAACTCCAATCTATACATATATATGGGGAGGTACTAGCTCCACCACGGTTTTACAGTGAAAATTTCAGAAAATTCAAACCGGCACTAGGAAACAGACTGAGAAACCAGAGTAAAAGTTTCTCTTGCAAACCGTTCTCTGTGTGCTAGATGAACGAACGTCTCTCCACATGCTTAGTTCTGAAAGATAAGTGTGTGTGAAATTCGTACTTCACCTAGCTTGTTGGGAACACAAAGTTTTTTTCAGTTGCAAACTCCACTCCATACATATATATGGGGGGGTTTCTAGTTCCAACTCGGTTTTACAGTGAAAACTGCAGGAACTTCAAACCGGCACTAGGAAACAGACTGAGAATCCAGAGGAATAGTTTCTCCTGCAACCCGTTCCTTTGTGCTAGATGAACGAAAGTCTCTCCAAATGCTCAGTTCTGAGAGATTAGTGTGTGTGAAAGCCAACCTTCACCTAGCTTGTTGGGAACACAAAGTTTCTTTTCAGTTTCAATCACCACTCCATACATATATATGGGGAGGTACTAGCTCCAACTCGGTTTTACAGTGAAAACTGCAGGAGCTTCAAACCGGCACTAGGAAACAGACTGAGAAACCAGAGTAAAAGTTTCTCCTGCAACCCGTTCCGTTTGTGCTAGATGAACGAAGGTCTCTCCACATGCTCAGTTCTGAGAGATAAGTGTGTGTGAAAGCCGTCCTTCACCTAGCTTGTTGGGAACACAAAGTTTCTTTTCAGTTGCAAACACCAATCCATACATATATATGGGGAGGTACCAGCTCCAACTCGGTTTCACAGTGAAAATTTCACGAACTTCAAACCGGCACTAGGAATCAGACTGAGAAACCAGAGTAAAATTTCACTTGCAAACCGTTCCCTTTGTGCTAGATGAACGAACGTCTCTCCACGTGTTCAGTTCTGAGAGATAAGTGTGTGTGAAAGCCTTCCTTCAACTAGCTAGTTGGGAACACAAAGTTTCTTTTCAGTTGCAAATTCCACTCCATACATATATATGGGGAGATACTAGCTCCAACTCGGTTTTACAGTGAAAAATGCAGGAACGTCAAACTGGCTCTAGGAAACAGACTGAGAATCCAGAGTAAAAGTTTCTAATGCAACCCGTTCCCTTTGTGCTAAATGAGCGAACGTCTCTCCACATGCTCAGTTCTGAGACTTAAGTGTGTGTGAAAGCCGCCCTTCAACTAGTTTGTGGGTTACACAAAGTTTCTTTTCAGATGCAAACTCCACTCCATACATATATATGGGATGTTACTAGCTCCAACTCGGTTTTACAGTGAAAACTGCAGGAACTTCAAACCGGCACTAGGAAACAGACTGAGAAACCAGAGTAAAAATTTCACTTGCAAACCGTTCCCTTTGTGCTAGATGAACGAACGTCTCTCCACATGCTCAGTTCTGAGAGATAAGTGTGTGTGAAAGCCGTCCTTCAACTAGCTAGTTGGGAACACAAACTTTGTTTTCAGTTGCAAACCCCACTCCATACATATATATGGGGAGATACTAGCTCCAAATCGGTTTTACAGTGAAAACTGCAGGAACGTCAAACTGGCACTAGGAAACAGACTGAGAAACCAGAGTAAAAGTTTCTAATGCAACCCGTTCCCTTTGTGCTAGATGAACGAACGTCTCTCCACATGCTCATTTCTGAGAGTTAAGTGTGTGTGAAAGCCGCCTTTCACATAGTTTGTGGGGTACACAAAGTTTCTTTTCAGATGCAAACTCCACTCCATACATATATATGGGATGGTACTAGCTCCAACTCTGTTTTACAGTGAAAACTGCATTAACTTCAAACCGGGACTAAGAAACAGACTGAGAAACCAGAGTAAAGTTTCTCCTGCAACCCGTTCCATTTGGGCTAGATGAACGAACGTCTTTCCACATGCTCAGTTCTGAGAGAGAAGTGTGTGTGAAAGCCGTCCTTCACCTATATACTTGGGAACACAAAGTATGTTTTCAGTTGCAAACACCACTCCATACATATATATGGGGAGGTACTAGCTCCAACTAAGTTTTACCGTGAAAACTGCAGGAACTTCAAACCGGCACTAGGAAACAGACTGAGAAACCAGAGTAAATGTTTCTCCTGCAACCCGTTCCCTTTGTGCTAGATGAACGAAGGACTCTCCACATGCTCAGTTCTGAGAGATAAATGTGTGTGAAAGCCGTACTTCACCTAGCTTGTTGGGAATACAAAGTTTCTTTTCAGTTGCAAACTCCACTCCATACATATATATGGGGAGGTACGAGCTCCAAATCGGTTTTACAGTGAAAACTGCAGAAACTTCAAACGGGCACTAGGAAAAAGACTGAGAAACCAGAGGAAAATTTCTCCTGCAAAGAGTTCCCTTTGTGCAAGATGAACGAACGTCTCTCCACATGCTCAGTTCTGAGAGATAAGTGTGTGTGAAAGCCGTCCTTCACATATCTTGTTGGGAATACAAAGTTTCTTTTCAGTTGCAAAATCCACTCCATAGATATAAATGGGGAGGAACTAGCTCCAACTCGGTTTCACAGTGAAAACTGCAGGAACTTCAAACCGGCACTAGGAAACAGACTGAGAATCCATAGTAAATATTTCCCTTGCAACCCATTCCCTTTGGGCTAGGTGAACGAACGTCCCTCCACATGCTCAGTTCTGAGATATATGTGTGTGTGAAAGTCGTCCTTCACCTAGCTTGTTGGGAACACAAAGTTTCTATTCAGTTGCAAACTCCACTCCATATATATATATGGGGAGGTACTAGCTCCCACTCGGTTTTACACTGAAAATTGCAGGAACTTCAAACCGGCACTAGGAAACAGACTGAGAAACCAGAGTAAAAGTTTCTCCTGCAATCCGTTCCCTTTGTGCTAGATGAACTAACGTCTCTCCACATGCTCAGTTCTGAGAGATAAGTGTGTGTGAAAGTCGTCCTTCACCTAGCTTGTTGGGAACACAAAGTTTCTTTTCAGTTGCAAACACCACTCCATACATATATATGGGGAGGTACTAGCTCCACCACGGTTTTACAGTGAAAATCTCAGAAAATTCAAACCGGCACTAGGAAACAGACTGAGAAACCAGAGTAACAGTTTCTCTTGCAAACCGTTCCCTGTGTGCTAGATGAACGAACGTCTCTCCAAATGCTTAGTTCTGAAAGATAAGTGTGTGTGAAATTCGTACTTCACCTAGCTTGTTGGGAACACAAAGTTTTTTTCAGTTGCAAACTCCACTCCATACATATATATGGGGGGGTTTCTAGTTCCAGCTCGGTTTTACAGTGAAAACTGCAGGAACTTCAAACCGGCACTAGGAAACAGACTGAGAATCCAGAGGAATAGTTTCTCCTGCAACCCGTTCCTTTGTGCTAGATGAACGAAAGTCTCTCCACATGCTCAGTTCTGAGAGATAAGTGTGTGTGAAAGCCAACCTTCACCTAGCTTGTTGGGAACACAAAGATTCTTTTCAGTTTCAATCACCACTCCATACATATATATGGGGAGGTACTAGCTCCACCTCGGTTTTACAGTGAAAACTGCAGGAGCTTCAAACCGGCACTAGGAAACAGACTGAGAAACCAGAGTAAAAGTTTCTCCTGCAACCCGTTCCCTTTGTGCTAGATGAACTAGGTCTCTCCACATGCTCATTTCTAAGAGATAAATGTGTGTGAAAGCCTTCCTTCAGCTAGCTTGTAGGGAACACAAAGTTTCTTTTGAGTTGCAAACTCCACTCCATACATATATATGAGGAGGTACAAGCTCCAACTCGGTTTTACAGTGAAAACTGCAGGAACTTCAAACCGTCACTAGGAAACAGACTGAGAATCCAGAGTAAAAGTTTCCCCTGCAAAATGTTCCCTTTGTGTTAGATGAACGAACGTCTCTTCACATGCTCAGTTCTGAGAGATAAATGTGTGTGAAAGCCGTCCTTCAGCTAGCTTGTTGGGAACACAAAGTTTCTTTTGAGTTGCACCCTCCACTCCATACATATATATGAAGAGGTTCAAGCTCCAACTCGGTTTTACAGTGAAAACTGCAGGAACTTCAAACCGTCACAAGGAAACAGACTGAGAAACCAGAGTAAAAGTTTCCCCTTCAAAACGTTCCCTTTGTGTTAGATGAACGAACGTCTCTTCACATGCTCAGTTCTGAGAGATAAGTGTGTGTGAAAGCCGTCCTTCACCTAGCTTGTTGGGAACACAAAGTTTCTTTTCATTTGCAAACACCAATCCATACATATATATGGGGAGGTACCAGTTCCAACTCGGTTTTACACTGAAAATTTCAGGAACTTCAAACCGGCACTAGGAATCAGACTGAGAAACCAGAGTAAAAGTTTCACTTGCAAACCGTTCCCTTTGTGCTAGATGAACGAACGTCTCTCCACATGCTCAGTTCTGAGAGATAAGTGTGTGTGAAAGCCGTCCTTCAAATAGCTAGTTGGGAACACAAAGTTTCTTTTCAGTTGCTAACTCCAATCTATACATATATATGGGGAGGTACTAGCTCCAAATCGGTTTTACACTGTAAACTGCAGGAACTTCAAACCGGCACTAGGAAACAGACTGAGAAACCAGAGTAAAAGTTTCCCTGCAACCCGTTCCTTTTGTGCTAGATGAACGAACGTCTCTCCACATGCTCAGTTCTGAGAGATACGTGTGTGTGAAAGCCAACCTTCACCTAGCTTGTTGGGAACACAAAGTTTCTTTTCAGATTCAATCACCACTCCATACATATATATGGGGAGGTACTAGCTCCACCTCGGTTTTACAGTGAAAACTGCAGGAGCTTCAAACCGGCACTAGGAAACAGACTGAGAAACCAGAGTAAAAGTTTCTCCTGCAACCCGTTCCCTTTATGCTAGATGAACGAAGGTCTCTCCACATGCTCATTTCTAAGAGATAAATGTGTGTGAAAGCCTTCCTTCAGCTAGCTTGTAGGGAACACAAAGTTTCTTTTGAGTTGCAAACTCCACTCCATACATATATATGAGGAGGTACAAGCTCCAACTCGGTTTTACAGTGAAAACTGCAGGAACTTCAAACCGTCACTAGGAAACAGACTGAGAATCCAGAGTAAAAGTTTCCCCTGCAAAATGTTCCCTTTGTGTTAGATGAACGAACGTCTCTTCACATGCTCAGTTCTGAGAGATGAATGTGTGTGAAAGCCGTCCTTCAGCTAGCTTGTTGGGAACACAAAGTTTCTTTTGAGTTGCACACTCCACTCCATACATATATATGAATAGGTACAAGCTCCAACTCGGTTTTACAGTGAAAACTGCAGGAACTTCAAACCGTCACAAGGAAACAGACTGAGAAACAGAGTAAAAGTTTCCCCTTCAAAACGTTCCCTTTGTGTTAGATGAACGAACGTCTCTTCACATGCTCAGTTCTGAGAGATAAGTGTGTGTGAAAGCCGTCCTTCACCTAGCTTGTTGGGAACACAAAGTTTCTTTTCATTTGCAAACACCAATCCATATATATATATGGGGAGGTACCAGTTCCAACTCGGTTTTACACTGAAAAATTCAGGAACTTCAAACCGGCACTAGGAATCAGACTGAGAAACCAGAGTAAAAGTTTCACTTGCAAACCGTTCCCTTTGTGCTAGATGAACGAAATTCTCTCCACATGCTCAGTTCTGAGAGATAAGTGTGTGTGAAAGCCGTCCTTCAACTAGCTTGTTGGGAAAACAAAGTTTCTTTTCAGTTGCAAACTCCACTCCATACATATATATGGGGAGGTACTAGCTCCAACTCGGTTTTACACTGAAAACTGCAGGAACTTCAAAACTGCACTAGGAAACAGACTGAGAAATCAGAGTAATAGTTTCTCCTGCAACCCGTTCCCGTTGTGCTAGATGAACGAACGTCTCTTCACATGCTCAGTTCTGAGAGATAAGTGTGTGTGAAAGCCGTCCTTCAGCTAGCTAGTTGGGAACACAATGTTTCTTTTCAGTTGCAAAATCCACTCCATAGATATAAATGGGTAGGTACTAGCTCCAACTCGGTTTTACTGTGAAAACTGCAGGAACGTCAAACCGGCACTAGGAAACAGACTGAGAAACCAGAGTAAAAGTTTCCCTTGCAACCCTTTCCCTTTGTTCTAGATGAACGAACGTCTCTAACATGCTCAGTTCTGAGAGATAATTTTGTGTGAAAGCCTTCCTTCACCTAGCTTGTTGGGAACACAAAGTTTCTTTTCAGTTGCAAACTCCACTCCATACATATATATGGGGAGGTACTAGCTCCAACTCGGTTTTACAGTGAAAACTGCAGGAACTTCAAACCGGCACTAGGAAACAGACTGAGAAACCAGAGTAAAGTTTCTCCTGCAACCCGTTCCCTTTGTGCTAGATGAACGAACGTCTCTCCACATGCTCAGTTCTGAGAGATAAGTGTGTGTGAAAGCCGTCCTTCATCTAGCTTGTTGGGAACACAAAGTTTCTTTTCAGTTGCAAATACCACTCCATACATATATATGGGGAGGTACCAGCTCCAACTCGGTTTTACAGTGAAAACTGCAGGAACTTCAAACCGGCACTAGGAAACAGACTGAGAAACCAGAGTAAAAGTTTCTCCTGCAACCCGTTCCCTTTGTGCTAGATGAACGAACGTCTCTCCACATGCTCAGTTCTGAGAGATAAGTGTGTGTGAAAGCCGTCCTTCAACTAGCTTGTTGTGAACACAAAGTTTCTTTTCAGTTGCAAACTCCACTCCATACATATATATGGGGAGGTACTAGCTCCAACTCGGTTTTACAGTGAAAACTGCAGGAACTTCAAACCGGCACTAGGAAAAACACTGAGAAACCAGAGGAAAAGTTGCTCCTGCAAACCGTTCCCTTTGTGCTATATGAACGAACGTCTCTCCACATGCTCAGTTCTGAGAGATAAGTGTGTGTTAAAGCCGTCCTTAACCTAGTTTGTGGGGTACACAAAGTTTCTTTTCAGATGCAAACTCCACTCCATACATATATATGGGATGGTACTAGCTCCAACTCGGTTTTACAGTGAAAACTGCAGGAACTTCAAACCGGCAATAGGAAAAAGACTTAGAAACCAGAGTAAAAGTTTCTCCTGCAACCCTTTCCATTTGTGCTAGATGAATGAATGTCTCTCCAAATGCTCAGTTCTCAGAGATAAGTGTGTGTGAATGTAGTACTTCATTTAGCTTCTTGGGAACAAAAAGTTTCTATTCAGTTGCAAAATCCAATCCATACATATATGTGGGGAGGTACTAGCTCCAAGTCGGTTTTACAGTGAAAACTGCAGGAACTTCAAACCGGCACTAGGAAACAGACTGAGAAACCAGAGTAAAAGTTTCTCTTGCAACCCGTTCCCTTTGTGCTAGATGAACGAACGTCTCTCCACATGCTCAGTTCTGAGAGATAAGTGTGTGTGAAAGCCATCCTTCACCTAGCTTGTTGGGAACACAAGTTTCATTTCAGTTGCAAACATCCACTCCATACATATATATGGGGAGGTACTAGCTCCAACTCGGTTTTACAGTGAAAACTGCAGGAACTTCAAACCGGCACTAGGAAACAGACTGAGAAACCAGAGTAAAAGTTTCTCCTGCAACCCGTTCCCTTTGTGCTAGATGAACGAACGTCTCTCCACATGCTCAGTTCTGAGAGATAAGTGTGTGTGAAAGCCGTCCTTCATCTAGCTTGTTGGGAACACAAAGTTTCTTTTCAGTTGCAAACTCCACTCCATACATATATATGGGGTGGTACCAGCTCCACCACTGTTTTACAGTGAAAACTACAGGAACTTCAAACCGGGACTAGGAAACAGACTGAGAAACCAGAGTAAAAGTTTCTCTTGCAAACCTTTCCCTTTGTACTAGATGAACGAACGTCTCTCCACATGCTCTGTTCTGAGAGATTGGTGTGTGTGAAAGGCGTCCTTCAACTAGCTTGTTGGGAAAACAAAGTTTTTTTCAGTTGCAAACTCCACTCCATACATATATATGGGGAGGTACTAGCTCCAACTCGGTTTTACAGTGAAAACTTCAGGAACTTCAAACCGTCACTAGGAAACAGACTGAGAATCCAGAGTAATAGTTTCCCCTGCAAAATGTTCCCTTTGTGTTAGATGAACGAACGTCTCTTCACATGCTCAGTTCTGAGAGATAAGTGTGTGTGAAAGCCTTCCTTCACCTAGCTTGTTGGGAACACAAAGTTTCTTTTCAGTTTCAAACTCCACTCCATACAGATATATGGGGAGGTACCAGCTCCAACTCGGTTTTACCGTGAAAATTTCAGGAACTTCAAACCGGCACTAGGAATCAGACTGAGAAACCAGAATAAAATTTCACTTGCAAACCGTTCCCTTTGTGCTAGATGAACGAACGTCTCTCCTCGTGCTCAGTTCTGAGAAATAAGTGTGTGTGAAAGCCTTCCTTCAACTAGCTAGTTGGGAACACAAAGTTTCTTTTCAGTTGCAAATTCCACTCCATACATATATATGGGGAGATACTAGCTCCAACTCGGTTTTACAGTGAAAAATGCAGGAACGTCAAACTGGCTCTAGGAAACAGACTGAGAATCCAGAGTAAAAGTTTCTAATGCAACCCGTTCCCTTTGTGCTAAATGAGCGAACGTCTCTCCACATGCTCAGTTCTGAGACTTAAGTGTGTGTGAAAGCCGCCCTTCACCTAGTTTGTGGGTTACACAAAGTTTCTTTTCAGATGCAAACTCCACTCCATACATATATATGGGATGGTACTAGCTCCAACTCGGTTTTACAGTGAAAACTGCAGGAACTTCAAACCGGCACTAGGAAACAGACTGAGAAACCAGAGTAAAAGTTTCACTTGCAAACCGTTCCCTTTGTGCTAGATGAACGAACGTCTCTCCACATGCTCAGTTCTGAGAGATAAGTGTGTGTGAAAGCCGTCCTTCAACTAGCTAGTTGGGAACACAAACTTGTTTTCAGTTGCAAACCCCACTCCATACATATATATGGGGAGATACTAGCTCCAACTCGGTTTTACAGTGAAAACTTCAGGAACTTCAAACCGGCACTAGGAAACAGACTGAGAATCCATAGTAAATATTTCCCTTGCAACCCATTCCCTTTGGGCTAGGTGAACGAACGTCCCTCCACATGCTCAGTTCTGAGATATATGTGTGTGTGAAAGCCGTCCTTCATCTACATTGTTGGGAACACAAAGTTTCTTTTCAGTTGCAAACACCACTCCATACATATATATGAGGAGGTACGAGCTCCACCACGGTTTTACAGTGAAAACTGCAGAAAAATCAAACCGGGACTTGGAAACAGACTGAGAAACCAGAGTAAAAGTTTCTCTTGCAAACCTTTCCCTTTGTACTAGATGAACGAAAGTCTCTCCACATGCTCAGTTCTGAGAGATTGGTGTGTGTGAAAGGCGTCCTTCAACTAGCTTGTTGGGAAAACAAAGTTTCTTTTCAGTTGCAAACTCCACTCCATACATATATATGGGGAGGTACTAGCTCCAACTCGGGTTTACACTGAAAACTGCAGGAACTTCAAAACTGCACTAGGAAACAGACTGAGAAATCAGAGTAAAAGTTTCTCCTGCAACCCGTTCCCGTTGTGCTAGATGAACGAAGGTCTCTCTACATGCTCAGTTCTGAGAGATAAGTGTGTGTGAAAGCCGTCCTTCAGCTAGCTATTTGGGAACACAAAGCTTCTTTTCAGTTGCAAACTCCAATCCATACATGTATATGGGGAGGTACTAGCTCCAAATCGGTTTTACAGTGAAAACTGCAGGAACTTCAAACCGCCACTAGGAAACAGACTGAGAAACCAGAGTAAAAGTTTCCCTTCAACCCGTTCCCTTTGTGCTACATGAACGAACATTCTCTCCACATGCTCAGTTCTGAGAGATAAGTGTGTGTGAAAGCCGTCCTTAACATAATTTGTGGGGACACAAAGTTTCTTTTCAGATGCAAACTCCACTCCATACATATATATGGGATGGTACTAGCTCCAACTCGGTTTTACAGTGAAAACTGCAGGAACTTCAAACCGGCAATAGGAAACAGACTGAGAAACCAGAGTAAAAGTTTCTCCTGCAACCCGTTCCATTTGTGCTAGATGAATGAATGTCTCTCCAAATGCTCAGTTCTCAGAGATAAGTGTGTGTGAATGTAGTCCTTCATTTAGCTTTTTCGGAACGAAAAGTTTCTATTCAGTTGCAAAATCCAATCCATACATATATGTGGGGTGGTACTAGCTCCAAGTCGGTTTTACAGTGAAAACTGCAGGAATTTCAAACCGGCACTAGGAAACAGACTGAGAAACCAGAGTAAAAGTTTCTCTTGCAACCCGTTCCCTTGTGCTAGATGAACGAACGTCTCTCCACATGCTCATTTCTGAGAGATAAGTGTGTGTGAAAGCCTTCCTTCACCTAGCTTGTTGGGAACACAGTTTCATTTCAGTTGCAAACATCACTCCATACATATATATGGGGAGGTACTAACTCCAACACGGTTTTACAGTGAAAACTGCAGGAACTTCAAACCGGCACTAGGAAACAGACTGAGAAACCAGAGTAAAAGTTTCTCCTGCAACCCGTTCCATTTGTGCTATATGAACGAACGTCTCTCCACATGCTCAGTTCTGAGAGATAAGTGTGTGTGAAAGCCGTCCTTCATCTAGCTTGTTGGGAACACAAAATTTCTTTTCAGTTGCAAACACCACTCCATACATATATATGGGGAGGTACCAGCTCCACCACTGTTTTACAGTGAAAACTACAGGAACTTCAAACCGGGACTAGGAAACAGACTGAGAAACCAGAGTAAAAGTTTCTCTTGCAAACCTTTCCCTTTGTACTAGATGAACGAACGTCTCTCCACATGCTCAGTTCTGAGAGATTGGTGTGTGTGAAAGGCGTCCTTCAACTAGCTTGTTGGGAAAACAAAGTTTCTTTTCAGTTGTAAACTCCACTCCATACATATATATGGGGAGGTACTAGCTCCAACTCGGTTTTACACTGAAAACTGCAGGAATTTCAAAACTGCACTAGGAAACAGACTGAGAAACCAGAGTAAAAGTTTCTAATGCAATCCTTTCCCTTTGTGCTAGATGAACGAACGTCTCTCCACATGCTCAGTTCTGAGAGTTATGTTTGTGTGAAAGACGTCCTTCACCTAGTTTGTGGTGTACACAAGTTTTTTTCAGATGCATACTCCACTCCATACATATATGGGATGGTACTGCTCCAACTCGGTTTTTACAGTGA
>NW_022588307.1:0-18019 GCF_009834535.1 Camelus ferus | reverse complement strand
ACAGTGAAACTGCAGGAAGCTTCAAACCGGCACTTAGGAAAAAGACTGATAAAGCCGAGTAAAAGTGTCCGGTCCTGCAACCCGTTCCATTGGTGCTAGATGACGAACGTCCTCTGGGACACTTGCTCAGTTCTGAGAGATAAGTTGGGTGTGTGAAAGCGTCCTTCACCTAGCTTGTTGGGAACACAAAGCTTTCTTTATCAGTAGCAAACTCCCACATTCCATACATATATATGGGGAGGTACGAGCTCCAACTCGGTTTGACAGTGAAAACTGCAGGAACTTCAAACCGGCACTAGGAACAGACTGAGAAGCAGAGAAAAAGTGTCTCCTGCAACCCGTTCCCTTGGTGCTAGATGAAACGAACGTCTCTCCGCTTGCTCATTTCGAGAGATAAGTGTGTGTGAAAGCCGTCCTTCACCTAGCTTGTTGGGAACACAAAGTTTCTTTTCAGTTGCAAACTCCATTCATACATATATATGGGGAGGTACTAGCTCCAACTCGGTTTGAACAGTGAAAACTGCAGGAACTTCAAAACCGGCACTAGGAAACAGACTGAGAAAGCAGAGAAAAAGTGTCTCCCTGCAACCCGTTCCCTTGGTGCTAGATGAACGAACGTCTCTCACTTGCTCAGTTCTGAGAGATAAGTGTGTGTGAAAGCCTTCCTTCACCGAGCTTGTTGGGAACACAAAGTTTCTTTTCAGTTGCAAACTCCATTCCATACATATATATGGGGAAGGTACTAGCTCCAACTCGGTTTTACAGTGAAAACTGCAGGAACTTCAAACCGGCACTAGGAAACAGACTGAGAAAGCAGAGAAAAAGTGTCTCCTGCAACCCGTTCCCTTGGTGCTAGATGAACGAACGTCTCTCCACTTGCTCAGTTCTGAGAGATAAGTGTGTGTGAAAGCCGTCCTTCACCTAGCTTGTTGGGAACACAAAGTTCTTTTCAGTTGCAAACTCCATTCCATACATATATATGGGGAGGTACTAGCTCAACTCGGTTTTACAGTGAAAACTGCAGGAACTTCAAACCGGCACTAGGAAACAGACTGAGAAAGCAGAGAAAAAGTGTCTCCTGCAACCCGTTCCCTTGGTGCTAGATGAACGAACGTCTCTCCACTTGCTCAGTTCTGAGAGATAAGTGTGTGTGAAAGCCGTCCTTCACCTAGCTTGTTGGGAACACAAAGTTTCTTTTCAGTTGCAAACTCCATTCCATACATATATATGGGGAGGTACTAGCTCCAACTCGGTTTGACAGTGAAAACTGCAGGAACTTCAAACCGGCACTAGGAAACAGACTGAGAAAGCAGAGAAAAAGTGTCTCCTGCAACCCGTTCCCTTGGTGCTAGATGAACGAACGTCTCTCCACTTGCTCAGTTCTGAGAGATAAGTGTGTGTGAAAGCCGTCCTTCACCTAGCTTGTTGGGAACACAAAGTTTCTTTTCAGTTGCAAACTCCATTCCATACATATATATGGGGAGGTACTAGCTCCAACTCGGTTTACAGTGAAAACTGCAGGAACTTCAAACCGGCACTAGGAAACAGACTGAGAAAGCAGAGAAAAAGTGTCTCCTGCAACCCGTTCCCTTGGTGCTAGATGAACGAACGTCTCTCCACTTGCTCAGTTCTGAGAGATAAGTGTGTGTGAAAGCCGTCCTTCACCTAGCTTGTTGGGAACACAAAGTTTCTTTTCAGTTGCAAACTCCATTCCATACATATATATGGGGAGGTACTAGCTCCAACTCGGTTTACAGTGAAAACTGCAGGAACTTCAAACCGGCACTAGGAAACAGACTGAGAAAGCAGAGAAAAAGTGTCTCCTGCAACCCGTTCCCTTGGTGCTAGATGAACGAACGTCTCTCCACTTGCTCAGTTCTGAGAGATAAGTGTGTGTGAAAGCCGTCCTTCACCTAGCTTGTTGGGAACACAAAGTTTCTTTTCAGTTGCAAACTCCATTCCATACATATATATGGGGAGGTACTAGCTCCAACTCGGTTTTACAGTGAAAACTGCAGGAACTTCAAACCGGCACTAGGAAACAGACTGAGAAAGCAGAGAAAAAAGTGTCTCCTGCAACCCGTTCCCTTGGTGCTAGATGAACGAACGTCTCTCCACTTGCTCAGTTCTGAGAGATAAGTGTGTGTGAAAGCCGTCCTTCACCTAGCTTGTTGGGAACACAAAGTTTCTTTTCAGTTGCAAACTCCATTCCATACATATATATGGGGAGGTACTAGCTCCAACTCGGTTTACAGTGAAAACTGCAGGAACTTCAAACCGGCACTAGGAAACAGACTGAGAAAGCAGAGAAAAAGTGTCTCCTGCAACCCGTTCCCTTGGTGCTAGATGAACGAACGTCTCTCCACTTGCTCAGTTCTGAGAGATAAGTGTGTGTGAAAGCCGTCCTTCACCTAGCTTGTTGGGAACACAAAGTTTCTTTTCAGTTGCAAACTCCATTCCATACATATATATGGGGAGGTACTAGCTCCAACTCGGTTTTACAGTGAAAACTGCAGGAACTTCAAACCGGCACTAGGAAACAGACTGAGAAAGCAGAGAAAAAGTGTCTCCTGCAACCCGTTCCCTTGGTGCTAGATGAACGAACGTCTCTCCACTTGCTCAGTTCTGAGAGATAAGTGTGTGTGAAAGCCGTCCTTCACCTAGCTTGTTGGGAACACAAAGTTTCTTTTCAGTTGCAAACTCCATTCCATACATATATATGGGGAGGTACTAGCTCCAACTCGGTTTTACAGTGAAAACTGCAGGAACTTCAAACCGGCACTAGGAAACAGACTGAGAAAGCAGAGAAAAAGTGTCTCCTGCAACCCGTTCCCTTGGTGCTAGATGAACGAACGTCTCTCCACTTGCTCAGTTCTGAGAGATAAGTGTGTGTGAAAGCCGTCCTTCACCTAGCTTGTTGGGAACACAAAGTTTCTTTTCAGTTGCAAACTCCATTCCATACATATATATGGGGAGGTACTAGCTCCAACTCGGTTTTACAGTGAAAACTGCAGGAACTTCAAACCGGCACTAGGAAACAGACTGAGAAAGCAGAGAAAAAGTGTCTCCTGCAACCCGTTCCCTTGGTGCTAGATGAACGAACGTCTCTCCACTTGCTCAGTTCTGAGAGATAAGTGTGTGTGAAAGCCGTCCTTCACCTAGCTTGTTGGGAACACAAAGTTTCTTTTCAGTTGCAAACTCCATTCCATACATATATATGGGGAGGTACTAGCTCCAACTCGGTTTTACAGTGAAAACTGCAGGAACTTCAAACCGGCACTAGGAAACAGACTGAGAAAGCAGAGAAAAAGTGTCTCCTGCAACCCGTTCCCTTGGTGCTAGATGAACGAACGTCTCTCCACTTGCTCAGTTCTGAGAGATAAGTGTGTGTGAAAGCCGTCCTTCACCTAGCTTGTTGGGAACACAAAGTTTCTTTTCAGTTGCAAACTCCATTCCATACATATATATGGGGAGGTACTAGCTCCAACTCGGTTTTACAGTGAAAACTGCAGGAACTTCAAACCGGCACTAGGAAACAGACTGAGAAAGCAGAGAAAAAGTGTCTCCTGCAACCCGTTCCCTTGGTGCTAGATGAACGAACGTCTCTCCACTTGCTCAGTTCTGAGAGATAAGTGTGTGTGAAAGCCGTCCTTCACCTAGCTTGTTGGGAACACAAAGTTTCTTTTCAGTTGCAAACTCCATTCCATACATATATATGGGGAGGTACTAGCTCCAACTCGGTTTTACAGTGAAAACTGCAGGAACTTCAAACCGGCACTAGGAAACAGACTGAGAAAGCAGAGAAAAAGTGTCTCCTGCAACCCGTTCCCTTGGTGCTAGATGAACGAACGTCTCTCCACTTGCTCAGTTCTGAGAGATAAGTGTGTGTGAAAGCCGTCCTTCACCTAGCTTGTTGGGAACACAAAGTTTCTTTTCAGTTGCAAACTCCATTCCATACATATATATGGGGAGGTACTAGCTCCAACTCGGTTTGACAGTGAAAACTGCAGGAACTTCAAACCGGCACTAGGAAACAGACTGAGAAAGCAGAGAAAAAGTGTCTCCTGCAACCCGTTCCCTTGGTGCTAGATGAACGAACGTCTCTCCACTTGCTCAGTTCTGAGAGATAAGTGTGTGTGAAAGCCGTCCTTCACCTAGCTTGTTGGGAACACAAAGTTTCTTTTCAGTTGCAAACTCCATTCCATACATATATATGGGGAGGTACTAGCTCCAACTCGGTTTTACAGTGAAAACTGCAGGAACTTCAAACCGGCACTAGGAAACAGACTGAGAAAGCAGAGAAAAAGTGTCTCCTGCAACCCGTTCCCTTGGTGCTAGATGAACGAACGTCTCTCCACTTGCTCAGTTCTGAGAGATAAGTGTGTGTGAAAGCCGTCCTTCACCTAGCTTGTTGGGAACACAAAGTTTCTTTTCAGTTGCAAACTCCATTCCATACATATATATGGGGAGGTACTAGCTCCAACTCGGTTTTACAGTGAAAACTGCAGGAACTTCAAACCGGCACTAGGAAACAGACTGAGAAAGCAGAGAAAAAGTGTCTCCTGCAACCCGTTCCCTTGGTGCTAGATGAACGAACGTCTCTCCACTTGCTCAGTTCTGAGAGATAAGTGTGTGTGAAAGCCGTCCTTCACCTAGCTTGTTGGGAACACAAAGTTTCTTTTCAGTTGCAAACTCCATTCCATACATATATATGGGGAGGTACTAGCTCCAACTCGGTTTTACAGTGAAAACTGCAGGAACTTCAAACCGGCACTAGGAAACAGACTGAGAAAGCAGAGAAAAAGTGTCTCCTGCAACCCGTTCCCTTGGTGCTAGATGAACGAACGTCTCTCCACTTGCTCAGTTCTGAGAGATAAGTGTGTGTGAAAGCCGTCCTTCACCTAGCTTGTTGGGAACACAAAGTTTCTTTTCAGTTGCAAACTCCATTCCATACATATATATGGGGAGGTACTAGCTCCAACTCGGTTTTACAGTGAAAACTGCAGGAACTTCAAACCGGCACTAGGAAACAGACTGAGAAAGCAGAGAAAAAGTGTCTCCTGCAACCCGTTCCCTTGGTGCTAGATGAACGAACGTCTCTCCACTTGCTCAGTTCTGAGAGATAAGTGTGTGTGAAAGCCGTCCTTCACCTAGCTTGTTGGGAACACAAAGTTTCTTTTCAGTTGCAAACTCCATTCCATACATATATATGGGGAGGTACTAGCTCCAACTCGGTTTTACAGTGAAAACTGCAGGAACTTCAAACCGGCACTAGGAAACAGACTGAGAAAGCAGAGAAAAAGTGTCTCCTGCAACCCGTTCCCTTGGTGCTAGATGAACGAACGTCTCTCCACTTGCTCAGTTCTGAGAGATAAGTGTGTGTGAAAGCCGTCCTTCACCTAGCTTGTTGGGAACACAAAGTTTCTTTTCAGTTGCAAACTCCATTCCATACATATATATGGGGAGGTACTAGCTCCAACTCGGTTTTACAGTGAAAACTGCAGGAACTTCAAACCGGCACTAGGAAACAGACTGAGAAAGCAGAGAAAAAGTGTCTCCTGCAACCCGTTCCCTTGGTGCTAGATGAACGAACGTCTCTCCACTTGCTCAGTTCTGAGAGATAAGTGTGTGTGAAAGCCGTCCTTCACCTAGCTTGTTGGGAACACAAAGTTTCTTTTCAGTTGCAAACTCCATTCCATACATATATATGGGGAGGTACTAGCTCCAACTCGGTTTTACAGTGAAAACTGCAGGAACTTCAAACCGGCACTAGGAAACAGACTGAGAAAGCAGAGAAAAAGTGTCTCCTGCAACCCGTTCCCTTGGTGCTAGATGAACGAACGTCTCTCCACTTGCTCAGTTCTGAGAGATAAGTGTGTGTGAAAGCCGTCCTTCACCTAGCTTGTTGGGAACACAAAGTTTCTTTTCAGTTGCAAACTCCATTCCATACATATATATGGGGAGGTACTAGCTCCAACTCGGTTTTACAGTGAAAACTGCAGGAACTTCAAACCGGCACTAGGAAACAGACTGAGAAAGCAGAGAAAAAGTGTCTCCTGCAACCCGTTCCCTTGGTGCTAGATGAACGAACGTCTCTCCACTTGCTCAGTTCTGAGAGATAAGTGTGTGTGAAAGCCGTCCTTCACCTAGCTTGTTGGGAACACAAAGTTTCTTTTCAGTTGCAAACTCCATTCCATACATATATATGGGGAGGTACTAGCTCCAACTCGGTTTTACAGTGAAAACTGCAGGAACTTCAAACCGGCACTAGGAAACAGACTGAGAAAGCAGAGAAAAAGTGTCTCCTGCAACCCGTTCCCTTGGTGCTAGATGAACGAACGTCTCTCCACTTGCTCAGTTCTGAGAGATAAGTGTGTGTGAAAGCCGTCCTTCACCTAGCTTGTTGGGAACACAAAGTTTCTTTTCAGTTGCAAACTCCATTCCATACATATATATGGGGAGGTACTAGCTCCAACTCGGTTTTACAGTGAAAACTGCAGGAACTTCAAACCGGCACTAGGAAACAGACTGAGAAAGCAGAGAAAAAGTGTCTCCTGCAACCCGTTCCCTTGGTGCTAGATGAACGAACGTCTCTCCACTTGCTCAGTTCTGAGAGATAAGTGTGTGTGAAAGCCGTCCTTCACCTAGCTTGTTGGGAACACAAAGTTTCTTTTCAGTTGCAAACTCCATTCCATACATATATATGGGGAGGTACTAGCTCCAACTCGGTTTTACAGTGAAAACTGCAGGAACTTCAAACCGGCACTAGGAAACAGACTGAGAAAGCAGAGAAAAAGTGTCTCCTGCAACCCGTTCCCTTGGTGCTAGATGAACGAACGTCTCTCCACTTGCTCAGTTCTGAGAGATAAGTGTGTGTGAAAGCCGTCCTTCACCTAGCTTGTTGGGAACACAAAGTTTCTTTTCAGTTGCAAACTCCATTCCATACATATATATGGGGAGGTACTAGCTCCAACTCGGTTTTACAGTGAAAACTGCAGGAACTTCAAACCGGCACTAGGAAACAGACTGAGAAAGCAGAGAAAAAGTGTCTCCTGCAACCCGTTCCCTTGGTGCTAGATGAACGAACGTCTCTCCACTTGCTCAGTTCTGAGAGATAAGTGTGTGTGAAAGCCGTCCTTCACCTAGCTTGTTGGGAACACAAAGTTTCTTTTCAGTTGCAAACTCCATTCCATACATATATATGGGGAGGTACTAGCTCCAACTCGGTTTTACAGTGAAAACTGCAGGAACTTCAAACCGGCACTAGGAAACAGACTGAGAAAGCAGAGAAAAAGTGTCTCCTGCAACCCGTTCCCTTGGTGCTAGATGAACGAACGTCTCTCCACTTGCTCAGTTCTGAGAGATAAGTGTGTGTGAAAGCCGTCCTTCACCTAGCTTGTTGGGAACACAAAGTTTCTTTTCAGTTGCAAACTCCATTCCATACATATATATGGGGAGGTACTAGCTCCAACTCGGTTTTACAGTGAAAACTGCAGGAACTTCAAACCGGCACTAGGAAACAGACTGAGAAAGCAGAGAAAAAGTGTCTCCTGCAACCCGTTCCCTTGGTGCTAGATGAACGAACGTCTCTCCACTTGCTCAGTTCTGAGAGATAAGTGTGTGTGAAAGCCGTCCTTCACCTAGCTTGTTGGGAACACAAAGTTTCTTTTCAGTTGCAAACTCCATTCCATACATATATATGGGGAGGTACTAGCTCCAACTCGGTTTTACAGTGAAAACTGCAGGAACTTCAAACCGGCACTAGGAAACAGACTGAGAAAGCAGAGAAAAAGTGTCTCCTGCAACCCGTTCCCTTGGTGCTAGATGAACGAACGTCTCTCCACTTGCTCAGTTCTGAGAGATAAGTGTGTGTGAAAGCCGTCCTTCACCTAGCTTGTTGGGAACACAAAGTTTCTTTTCAGTTGCAAACTCCATTCCATACATATATATGGGGAGGTACTAGCTCCAACTCGGTTTTACAGTGAAAACTGCAGGAACTTCAAACCGGCACTAGGAAACAGACTGAGAAAGCAGAGAAAAAGTGTCTCCTGCAACCCGTTCCCTTGGTGCTAGATGAACGAACGTCTCTCCACTTGCTCAGTTCTGAGAGATAAGTGTGTGTGAAAGCCGTCCTTCACCTAGCTTGTTGGGAACACAAAGTTTCTTTTCAGTTGCAAACTCCATTCCATACATATATATGGGGAGGTACTAGCTCCAACTCGGTTTTACAGTGAAAACTGCAGGAACTTCAAACCGGCACTAGGAAACAGACTGAGAAAGCAGAGAAAAAGTGTCTCCTGCAACCCGTTCCCTTGGTGCTAGATGAACGAACGTCTCTCCACTTGCTCAGTTCT
This sequence comes from Camelus ferus, assembly GCF_009834535.1. Classification (NCBI taxonomy): domain Eukaryota; kingdom Metazoa; phylum Chordata; class Mammalia; order Artiodactyla; family Camelidae; genus Camelus; species Camelus ferus. The sequence continues at coordinate 9,665 of NW_022588307.1, read as the reverse complement.
GAGAGATAAGTGTGTGTGAAAGCCGTCCTTCACCTAGCTTGTTGGGAACACAAAGTTTCTTTTCAGTTGCAAACTCCATTCCATACATATATATGGGGAGGTACTAGCTCCAACTCGGTTTTACAGTGAAAACTGCAGGAACTTCAAACCGGCACTAGGAAACAGACTGAGAAAGCAGAGAAAAAGTGTCTCCTGCAACCCGTTCCCTTGGTGCTAGATGAACGAACGTCTCTCCACTTGCTCAGTTCTGAGAGATAAGTGTGTGTGAAAGCCGTCCTTCACCTAGCTTGTTGGGAACACAAAGTTTCTTTTCAGTTGCAAACTCCATTCCATACATATATATGGGGAGGTACTAGCTCCAACTCGGTTTTACAGTGAAAACTGCAGGAACTTCAAACCGGCACTAGGAAACAGACTGAGAAAGCAGAGAAAAAGTGTCTCCTGCAACCCGTTCCCTTGGTGCTAGATGAACGAACGTCTCTCCACTTGCTCAGTTCTGAGAGATAAGTGTGTGTGAAAGCCGTCCTTCACCTAGCTTGTTGGGAACACAAAGTTTCTTTTCAGTTGCAAACTCCATTCCATACATATATATGGGGAGGTACTAGCTCCAACTCGGTTTTACAGTGAAAACTGCAGGAACTTCAAACCGGCACTAGGAAACAGACTGAGAAAGCAGAGAAAAAGTGTCTCCTGCAACCCGTTCCCTTGGTGCTAGATGAACGAACGTCTCTCCACTTGCTCAGTTCTGAGAGATAAGTGTGTGTGAAAGCCGTCCTTCACCTAGCTTGTTGGGAACACAAAGTTTCTTTTCAGTTGCAAACTCCATTCCATACATATATATGGGGAGGTACTAGCTCCAACTCGGTTTTACAGTGAAAACTGCAGGAACTTCAAACCGGCACTAGGAAACAGACTGAGAAAGCAGAGAAAAAGTGTCTCCTGCAACCCGTTCCCTTGGTGCTAGATGAACGAACGTCTCTCCACTTGCTCAGTTCTGAGAGATAAGTGTGTGTGAAAGCCGTCCTTCACCTAGCTTGTTGGGAACACAAAGTTTCTTTTCAGTTGCAAACTCCATTCCATACATATATATGGGGAGGTACTAGCTCCAACTCGGTTTTACAGTGAAAACTGCAGGAACTTCAAACCGGCACTAGGAAACAGACTGAGAAAGCAGAGAAAAAGTGTCTCCTGCAACCCGTTCCCTTGGTGCTAGATGAACGAACGTCTCTCCACTTGCTCAGTTCTGAGAGATAAGTGTGTGTGAAAGCCGTCCTTCACCTAGCTTGTTGGGAACACAAAGTTTCTTTTCAGTTGCAAACTCCATTCCATACATATATATGGGGAGGTACTAGCTCCAACTCGGTTTTACAGTGAAAACTGCAGGAACTTCAAACCGGCACTAGGAAACAGACTGAGAAAGCAGAGAAAAGTGTCTCCTGCAACCCGTTCCCTTGGTGCTAGATGAACGAACGTCTCTCCACTTGCTCAGTTCTGAGAGATAAGTGTGTGTGAAAGCCGTCCTTCACCTAGCTTGTTGGGAACACAAAGTTTCTTTTCAGTTGCAAACTCCATTCCATACATATATATGGGGAGGTACTAGCTCCAACTCGGTTTTACAGTGAAAACTGCAGGAACTTCAAACCGGCACTAGGAAACAGACTGAGAAAGCAGAGAAAAAGTGTCTCCTGCAACCCGTTCCCTTGGTGCTAGATGAACGAACGTCTCTCCACTTGCTCAGTTCTGAGAGATAAGTGTGTGTGAAAGCCGTCCTTCACCTAGCTTGTTGGGAACACAAAGTTTCTTTTCAGTTGCAAACTCCATTCCATACATATATATGGGGAGGTACTAGCTCCAACTCGGTTTTACAGTGAAAACTGCAGGAACTTCAAACCGGCACTAGGAAACAGACTGAGAAAGCAGAGAAAAAGTGTCTCCTGCAACCCGTTCCCTTGGTGCTAGATGAACGAACGTCTCTCCACTTGCTCAGTTCTGAGAGATAAGTGTGTGTGAAAGCCGTCCTTCACCTAGCTTGTTGGGAACACAAAGTTTCTTTTCAGTTGCAAACTCCATTCCATACATATATATGGGGAGGTACTAGCTCCAACTCGGTTTTACAGTGAAAACTGCAGGAACTTCAAACCGGCACTAGGAAACAGACTGAGAAAGCAGAGAAAAAGTGTCTCCTGCAACCCGTTCCCTTGGTGCTAGATGAACGAACGTCTCTCCACTTGCTCAGTTCTGAGAGATAAGTGTGTGTGAAAGCCGTCCTTCACCTAGCTTGTTGGGAACACAAAGTTTCTTTTCAGTTGCAAACTCCATTCCATACATATATATGGGGAGGTACTAGCTCCAACTCGGTTTTACAGTGAAAACTGCAGGAACTTCAAACCGGCACTAGGAAACAGACTGAGAAAGCAGAGAAAAAGTGTCTCCTGCAACCCGTTCCCTTGGTGCTAGATGAACGAACGTCTCTCCACTTGCTCAGTTCTGAGAGATAAGTGTGTGTGAAAGCCGTCCTTCACCTAGCTTGTTGGGAACACAAAGTTTCTTTTCAGTTGCAAACTCCATTCCATACATATATATGGGGAGGTACTAGCTCCAACTCGGTTTTACAGTGAAAACTGCAGGAACTTCAAACCGGCACTAGGAAACAGACTGAGAAAGCAGAGAAAAAGTGTCTCCTGCAACCCGTTCCCTTGGTGCTAGATGAACGAACGTCTCTCCACTTGCTCAGTTCTGAGAGATAAGTGTGTGTGAAAGCCGTCCTTCACCTAGCTTGTTGGGAACACAAAGTTTCTTTTCAGTTGCAAACTCCATTCCATACATATATATGGGGAGGTACTAGCTCCAACTCGGTTTTACAGTGAAAACTGCAGGAACTTCAAACCGGCACTAGGAAACAGACTGAGAAAGCAGAGAAAAAGTGTCTCCTGCAACCCGTTCCCTTGGTGCTAGATGAACGAACGTCTCTCCACTTGCTCAGTTCTGAGAGATAAGTGTGTGTGAAAGCCGTCCTTCACCTAGCTTGTTGGGAACACAAAGTTTCTTTTCAGTTGCAAACTCCATTCCATACATATATATGGGGAGGTACTAGCTCCAACTCGGTTTTACAGTGAAAACTGCAGGAACTTCAAACCGGCACTAGGAAACAGACTGAGAAAGCAGAGAAAAAGTGTCTCCTGCAACCCGTTCCCTTGGTGCTAGATGAACGAACGTCTCTCCACTTGCTCAGTTCTGAGAGATAAGTGTGTGTGAAAGCCGTCCTTCACCTAGCTTGTTGGGAACACAAAGTTTCTTTTCAGTTGCAAACTCCATTCCATACATATATATGGGGAGGTACTAGCTCCAACTCGGTTTTACAGTGAAAACTGCAGGAACTTCAAACCGGCACTAGGAAACAGACTGAGAAAGCAGAGAAAAAGTGTCTCCTGCAACCCGTTCCCTTGGTGCTAGATGAACGAACGTCTCTCCACTTGCTCAGTTCTGAGAGATAAGTGTGTGTGAAAGCCGTCCTTCACCTAGCTTGTTGGGAACACAAAGTTTCTTTTCAGTTGCAAACTCCATTCCATACATATATATGGGGAGGTACTAGCTCCAACTCGGTTTTACAGTGAAAACTGCAGGAACTTCAAACCGGCACTAGGAAACAGACTGAGAAAGCAGAGAAAAAGTGTCTCCTGCAACCCGTTCCCTTGGTGCTAGATGAACGAACGTCTCTCCACTTGCTCAGTTCTGAGAGATAAGTGTGTGTGAAAGCCGTCCTTCACCTAGCTTGTTGGGAACACAAAGTTTCTTTTCAGTTGCAAACTCCATTCCATACATATATATGGGGAGGTACTAGCTCCAACTCGGTTTTACAGTGAAAACTGCAGGAACTTCAAACCGGCACTAGGAAACAGACTGAGAAAGCAGAGAAAAAGTGTCTCCTGCAACCCGTTCCCTTGGTGCTAGATGAACGAACGTCTCTCCACTTGCTCAGTTCTGAGAGATAAGTGTGTGTGAAAGCCGTCCTTCACCTAGCTTGTTGGGAACACAAAGTTTCTTTTCAGTTGCAAACTCCATTCCATACATATATATGGGGAGGTACTAGCTCCAACTCGGTTTTACAGTGAAAACTGCAGGAACTTCAAACCGGCACTAGGAAACAGACTGAGAAAGCAGAGAAAAAGTGTCTCCTGCAACCCGTTCCCTTGGTGCTAGATGAACGAACGTCTCTCCACTTGCTCAGTTCTGAGAGATAAGTGTGTGTGAAAGCCGTCCTTCACCTAGCTTGTTGGGAACACAAAGTTTCTTTTCAGTTGCAAACTCCATTCCATACATATATATGGGGAGGTACTAGCTCCAACTCGGTTTTACAGTGAAAACTGCAGGAACTTCAAACCGGCACTAGGAAACAGACTGAGAAAGCAGAGAAAAAGTGTCTCCTGCAACCCGTTCCCTTGGTGCTAGATGAACGAACGTCTCTCCACTTGCTCAGTTCTGAGAGATAAGTGTGTGTGAAAGCCGTCCTTCACCTAGCTTGTTGGGAACACAAAGTTTCTTTTCAGTTGCAAACTCCATTCCATACATATATATGGGGAGGTACTAGCTCCAACTCGGTTTTACAGTGAAAACTGCAGGAACTTCAAACCGGCACTAGGAAACAGACTGAGAAAGCAGAGAAAAAGTGTCTCCTGCAACCCGTTCCCTTGGTGCTAGATGAACGAACGTCTCTCCACTTGCTCAGTTCTGAGAGATAAGTGTGTGTGAAAGCCGTCCTTCACCTAGCTTGTTGGGAACACAAAGTTTCTTTTCAGTTGCAAACTCCATTCCATACATATATATGGGGAGGTACTAGCTCCAACTCGGTTTTACAGTGAAAACTGCAGGAACTTCAAACCGGCACTAGGAAACAGACTGAGAAAGCAGAGAAAAAGTGTCTCCTGCAACCCGTTCCCTTGGTGCTAGATGAACGAACGTCTCTCCACTTGCTCAGTTCTGAGAGATAAGTGTGTGTGAAAGCCGTCCTTCACCTAGCTTGTTGGGAACACAAAGTTTCTTTTCAGTTGCAAACTCCATTCCATACATATATATGGGGAGGTACTAGCTCCAACTCGGTTTACAGTGAAAACTGCAGGAACTTCAAACCGGCACTAGGAAACAGACTGAGAAAGCAGAGAAAAAGTGTCTCCTGCAACCCGTTCCCTTGGTGCTAGATGAACGAACGTCTCTCCACTTGCTCAGTTCTGAGAGATAAGTGTGTGTGAAAGCCGTCCTTCACCTAGCTTGTTGGGAACACAAAGTTTCTTTTCAGTTGCAAACTCCATTCCATACATATATATGGGGAGGTACTAGCTCCAACTCGGTTTTACAGTGAAAACTGCAGGAACTTCAAACCGGCACTAGGAAACAGACTGAGAAAGCAGAGAAAAAGTGTCTCCTGCAACCCGTTCCCTTGGTGCTAGATGAACGAACGTCTCTCCACTTGCTCAGTTCTGAGAGATAAGTGTGTGTGAAAGCCGTCCTTCACCTAGCTTGTTGGGAACACAAAGTTTCTTTTCAGTTGCAAACTCCATTCCATACATATATATGGGGAGGTACTAGCTCCAACTCGGTTTTACAGTGAAAACTGCAGGAACTTCAAACCGGCACTAGGAAACAGACTGAGAAAGCAGAGAAAAAGTGTCTCCTGCAACCCGTTCCCTTGGTGCTAGATGAACGAACGTCTCTCCACTTGCTCAGTTCTGAGAGATAAGTGTGTGTGAAAGCCGTCCTTCACCTAGCTTGTTGGGAACACAAAGTTTCTTTTCAGTTGCAAACTCCATTCCATACATATATATGGGGAGGTACTAGCTCCAACTCGGTTTTACAGTGAAAACTGCAGGAACTTCAAACCGGCACTAGGAAACAGACTGAGAAAGCAGAGAAAAAGTGTCTCCTGCAACCCGTTCCCTTGGTGCTAGATGAACGAACGTCTCTCCACTTGCTCAGTTCTGAGAGATAAGTGTGTGTGAAAGCCGTCCTTCACCTAGCTTGTTGGGAACACAAAGTTTCTTTTCAGTTGCAAACTCCATTCCATACATATATATGGGGAGGTACTAGCTCCAACTCGGTTTTACAGTGAAAACTGCAGGAACTTCAAACCGGCACTAGGAAACAGACTGAGAAAGCAGAGAAAAAGTGTCTCCTGCAACCCGTTCCCTTGGTGCTAGATGAACGAACGTCTCTCCACTTGCTCAGTTCTGAGAGATAAGTGTGTGTGAAAGCCGTCCTTCACCTAGCTTGTTGGGAACACAAAGTTTCTTTTCAGTTGCAAACTCCATTCCATACATATATATGGGGAGGTACTAGCTCCAACTCGGTTTTACAGTGAAAACTGCAGGAACTTCAAACCGGCACTAGGAAACAGACTGAGAAAGCAGAGAAAAAGTGTCTCCTGCAACCCGTTCCCTTGGTGCTAGATGAACGAACGTCTCTCCACTTGCTCAGTTCTGAGAGATAAGTGTGTGTGAAAGCCGTCCTTCACCTAGCTTGTTGGGAACACAAAGTTTCTTTTCAGTTGCAAACTCCATTCCATACATATATATGGGGAGGTACTAGCTCCAACTCGGTTTTACAGTGAAAACTGCAGGAACTTCAAACCGGCACTAGGAAACAGACTGAGAAAGCAGAGAAAAAGTGTCTCCTGCAACCCGTTCCCTTGGTGCTAGATGAACGAACGTCTCTCCACTTGCTCAGTTCTGAGAGATAAGTGTGTGTGAAAGCCGTCCTTCACCTAGCTTGTTGGGAACACAAAGTTTCTTTTCAGTTGCAAACTCCATTCCATACATATATATGGGGAGGTACTAGCTCCAACTCGGTTTTACAGTGAAAACTGCAGGAACTTCAAACCGGCACTAGGAAACAGACTGAGAAAGCAGAGAAAAGTGTCTCCTGCAACCCGTTCCCTTGGTGCTAGATGAACGAACGTCTCTCCACTTGCTCAGTTCTGAGAGATAAGTGTGTGTGAAAGCCGTCCTTCACCTAGCTTGTTGGGAACACAAAGTTTCTTTTCAGTTGCAAACTCCATTCCATACATATATATGGGGAGGTACTAGCTCCAACTCGGTTTTACAGTGAAAACTGCAGGAACTTCAAACCGGCACTAGGAAACAGACTGAGAAAGCAGAGAAAAAGTGTCTCCTGCAACCCGTTCCCTTGGTGCTAGATGAACGAACGTCTCTCCACTTGCTCAGTTCTGAGAGATAAGTGTGTGTGAAAGCCGTCCTTCACCTAGCTTGTTGGGAACACAAAGTTTCTTTTCAGTTGCAAACTCCATTCCATACATATATATGGGGAGGTACTAGCTCCAACTCGGTTTTACAGTGAAAACTGCAGGAACTTCAAACCGGCACTAGGAAACAGACTGAGAAAGCAGAGAAAAAGTGTCTCCTGCAACCCGTTCCCTTGGTGCTAGATGAACGAACGTCTCTCCACTTGCTCAGTTCTGAGAGATAAGTGTGTGTGAAAGCCGTCCTTCACCTAGCTTGTTGGGAACACAAAGTTTCTTTTCAGTTGCAAACTCCATTCCATACATATATATGGGGAGGTACTAGCTCCAACTCGGTTTTACAGTGAAAACTGCAGGAACTTCAAACCGGCACTAGGAAACAGACTGAGAAAGCAGAGAAAAAGTGTCTCCTGCAACCCGTTCCCTTGGTGCTAGATGAACGAACGTCTCTCCACTTGCTCAGTTCTGAGAGATAAGTGTGTGTGAAAGCCGTCCTTCACCTAGCTTGTTGGGAACACAAAGTTTCTTTTCAGTTGCAAACTCCATTCCATACATATATATGGGGAGGTACTAGCTCCAACTCGGTTTTACAGTGAAAACTGCAGGAACTTCAAACCGGCACTAGGAAACAGACTGAGAAAGCAGAGAAAAAGTGTCTCCTGCAACCCGTTCCCTTGGTGCTAGATGAACGAACGTCTCTCCACTTGCTCAGTTCTGAGAGATAAGTGTGTGTGAAAGCCGTCCTTCACCTAGCTTGTTGGGAACACAAAGTTTCTTTTCAGTTGCAAACTCCATTCCATACATATATATGGGGAGGTACTAGCTCCAACTCGGTTTTACAGTGAAAACTGCAGGAACTTCAAACCGGCACTAGGAAACAGACTGAGAAAGCAGAGAAAAAGTGTCTCCTGCAACCCGTTCCCTTGGTGCTAGATGAACGAACGTCTCTCCACATGCTCAGTTCTGAGAGATAAGTGTGTGTGAAAGCCGTCCTTCACCTAGCTTGTTGGGAACACAAAGTTTCTTTTCAGTTGCAAACTCCATTCCATACATATATATGGGGAGGTACTAGCTCCAACTCGGTTTTACAGTGAAAACTGCAGGAACTTCAAACCGGCACTAGGAAACAGACTGAGAAAGCAGAGAAAAAGTGTCTCCTGCAACCCGTTCCCTTGGTGCTAGATGAACGAACGTCTCTCCACTTGCTCAGTTCTGAGAGATAAGTGTGTGTGAAAGCCGTCCTTCACCTAGCTTGTTGGGAACACAAAGTTTCTTTCAGTTGCAAACTCCATTCCATACATATATATGGGGAGGTACTAGCTCCAACTCGGTTTTACAGTGAAAACTGCAGGAACTTCAAACCGGCACTAGGAAACAGACTGAGAAAGCAGAGAAAAAGTGTCTCCTGCAACCCGTTCCCTTGGTGCTAGATGAACGAACGTCTCTCCACTTGCTCAGTTCTGAGAGATAAGTGTGTGTGAAAGCCGTCCTTCACCTAGCTTGTTGGGAACACAAAGTTTCTTTTCAGTTGCAAACTCCATTCCATACATATATATGGGGAGGGTACTAGCTCCAACTCGGTTTTACAGTGAAAACTGCAGGAACTTCAAACCGGCACTAGGAAACAGACTGAGAAAGCAGAGAAAAAGTGTCTCCTGCAAACCCGTTCCCTTGGTGCTAGATGAACGAACGTCTCTCCACTTGCTCAGTTCTGAGAGATAAGTGTGTGTGAAAGCCGTCCTTTCACCTAGCTTGTTGGGAACACAAAGTTTCTTTTCAGTTGCAAAACATCCATCCATACATATATATGGGGAGGTACTAGCTCCAACTCGGTTTTACAGTGAAATCTGCAGGAACCTTCAAACCGGCACTAGAAACAGACTGAGAAAGCCAGAGAAAAGTGTCTCCTGCAACCCGTTCCTTTGTGCTAGATGAACGAACGTCTCTCCACTTGCTCAGTTCTGAGAGATAAGTGTGTGTGAAAGTCGTCCTTCAACCTAGCTTGTTGGGAACACAAAGTTTCTTTTCAGTTGCAAACATCTCATCCCTACATATATATGGGGAGGTACTAGCTCCAACTCGGTTTTACAGTGAAATCTGCAGGAACTTCAAACCGGCACTAGGAAACAGACTGAGAACCAGCAGTAAAATATTCTCCTGCAACCCGTTACCCTTTGTGCTAGATGAACGAACGTCTCTCTCCACATGCGTCAGTTCTGAGAGAATAGTGTGTGTGAAAGCCGTCCTTCACCTAGCTGTGGGGAAACACCAAAGTTTCTTTTCAGTTGCAAACTCCATTCCATACAATATATATGGGGAGGTCCTAGCTCCAATTCGGTTTTACAGTGAAAACTGCAGAACTTCAAACCGGCACTAGGAAACAGACTGAGAAAGCAGAGAAAAAGTGTCTCCTGCA
>NW_022588306.1:0-18055 GCF_009834535.1 Camelus ferus | reverse complement strand
GTTTCTCCTGCAACCCATTCCATTTGTGCTTGATGAAAAAACGTCTCTCCACATGCTCAATTCTGGAGATAAGTGGTGTGAAAGCCGTCCTTCACCTAGCTTGTTGGGAACACAAAGATTCTTTTCACTTGCAAACTCCACTCCTTACATATATATGGGGAGGTACTACCTCCACACTCGATTTTACAGTGAAAACTGCAGGAAATTCAACCGCAGTAGGAAACAGACTGAGAACCCTGAGTAAAAGTCCTCCTGAACCCTTTCCATTTGTGCTAGATGAACGAACGTCTCTCCACATGCTGAGTTCTGAGAGATAAGGTGTGTGAATCGTCCTTCACCTAGCTTGTTGGGAACCAAAGTTTCTTTTCAGTTGAAACTCCACTCCATACATATATGGGGAGGTACTGCTCCAACTCGGTTTTACAGTGAAAACTGCAGGAACATCAAACAGGCACTAGGAAAAAGACTGAGAAAACCATAGTAAAGTTTCTCCTGCAACCCGTTCCATTTGTGCTAGATGACGAACGTCCTCCACATGCTCAGTTCTGAGAGATAAGTGTTGTTGAGAGCCGCGTCCGTTCACCTAGCTTGTTGGGAACACAAAGTTTCTTTTCACTTGCAAACTCCAACTCCATACAAGATATATGGGGAGGTACCTAGCGCCAAATGGTTTTACAGTGAAAACTGCAGGAACTTCAAAACCGGCACTAGGAAACAGACTGAGAAACCAGAGAAAAATTTCTCCTGCAACCCGTTTCCTTTGTGCTAGATGAACGAACGTCTCTCCACATGCTCAGTTCTGAAAGATAAGTGTGTGTGAAAGCCGTCCTTCAACTAGCTTGTTGGGAACACAAAGTTCCTTTTCAGTTGCAAACTCCACTCCATACATATATATAGGTATGTACTAGCTCCAACTCGGTTTTACAGTGAAAAATGCAGGAATTTCAAACCGGCAGTAGGAAACAGACTGAGAAACCAGAGTAAAAGTTTCTCCTGCAAACCGTTCCCTTTGTGCTAGATGAACGAACGTCTCACCACATGCTCAGTTCTGAGAGATAAGTGGGTGTGAAAGCCATCCTTAACCTAGCTTGTTGGGAACACAAAGTTTCTTTTCACTTGCAATCTCCAATCCATACATATATATGGGGAGGTACATGCTCCAACTCGGTTTTACAGTGAAAACTGCAGGAACCTCAAACCGGCCGTAGGAAACTTACTGAGAAACCAGAGTAAAGGTTTCTCCTGCAACCCGTTCAATTTGTGCTTGATGAAAGAACGTCTCTCCACATGCTCAATTCTGAGAGATAATTGGGTGTGAAAGCCGTCCTTCACCTAGCTTGTTGGGAACACAAAGTTTCTTTTCACTTGCAAACTCCACTCCTTACATATATATGGGGAGGTACTAGCTCCAACTCGAGTTTACAGTGAAAACTGCAGGAACTTCAAACCGGCACTAGGAAACAGACTGAGAACCAGAGTAAAAGTTTCTCCTGCAACCCGTTCCCTTTGTGCTAGATGAACGAAGGTCTCTCCACATGCTCAGTTCTGAGAGATAAGTGGGTGTGAAAGCCGTCCTTCACCTAGCTTGTTGGGAACACAAAGTTTCTTTTCACTTGCAAACTCCACTCCATACATATATATGGGGAGGTACTAGCTCCAACTCGGTTTTACAGTGAAATACTGCAGAAATTCAGACCGGCACTAGGAAACAGACTGAGAAACCAGAGTAAAAGTTTCTTCCTGCAACCCGTTCCCTTTGTGCTAGATGAACGAACGTCTCTCCACATGCTCAGTTCTGAGAGATAATTGGTGTGAAAGCCGTCCTTCACCTAGCTTGTTGGGAATCACAAAGTTTCTTTTCACTTGCAAACTCCAATCATACATATATATGGGGAGGTACTAGCTCCAACTCTGTTTTACAGTGAAAACTGCAGGAACTTCAAACCGGCACTAGGAAACAGACTGAGAAACCAGAGTAAAAGTTTCTCCTGCAACCCGTATCCTTTGTGCTAGATGAACGAACGTCTCTCCACATGCTCAGTTCTGAGAGATAAGTGTGTGTGAAAGCCGTCCTTCACCTAGCTTGTTGGGACACAAAGTTTCTTTTCAGTTGCAAACTCCACTCCATACATATATATAGGGGAGGTACTAGCTCCAACTCGGTTTTACAGTGAAAACTGCAGGAACTTCAAACCGGCACTAGGAAACAGACTGAGAAACCAGAGTAAAAGTTTCTCCTGCAAACCGTTCCCTTTGTGCTAGATGAACGAACGTCTCTACCACATGCTCAGTTCTGAGAGATAAGTGGTGTGTGAAAGCCGTCCTTCACCTAGCTTGTTGGGAACACAAAGTTTCTTTTCACTTGCAAACTCCACTCCATACATATATATGGGGAGGTACTAGCTCCAACTCGGTTTTACAGTGAAAACTGCAGGAACTTCAAACCGGCACTAGGAAACAGACTGAGAAACCAGAGTAAAAGTTTCTCCTGCAACCCGTTCCCTTTGTGCTAGATGAACGAACGTCTCTCCACATGCTCAGTTCTGAGAGATAATTGTGTGTGAAAGCCGTCCTTCACCTAGCTTGTTGGGAACACAAAGTTTCTTTTCACTTGCAAACTCCACTCCATACATATATATGGGGAGGTACTAGCTCCAACTCGGTTTTACAGTGAAAACTGCAGGAACTTCAAACCGGCACTAGGAAACAGACTGAGAAACCAGAGTAAAAGTTTCTCCTGCAACCCGTTCCCTTTGTGCTAGATGAACGAACGTCTCTCCACATGCTCAGTTCTGAGAGATAAGTGTGTGTGAAAGCCGTCCTTCACCTAGCTTGTTGGGAACACAAAGTTTCTTTTCAGTTGCAAATTCCACTCCATACATATATATGGGGAGGTACTAGCTCCAACTCGGTTTTACAGTGAAAACTGCAGGAACTTCAAACCGGCACTAGGAAACAGACTGAGAAACCAGAGTAGAAGTTTCCCCTGCAACCCGTTCCCTTTGTGCTAGATGAACGAACGTCTCTCCACATGCTCATTTCTGAGAGATAAGTGTGTGTGAAAGCCGTCCTTCAACCTAGCTTGTTGGGAACACAAAGTTCCTTTTCAGTTGCAAACTCCACTCCATACATATATATGGGGAGGTACTAGCTCCAAATCGGTTTACAAGTGAAAACTGCAGGAACTTCAAACCGGCACTAGGAAACAGACTGAGAAACCAGAGTAAAAGTTTCTCCTGCAACCGTTCCCTTTGTGCTAGATGAACGAACGTCTCTCCACATGCTCAGTTCTGAGAGATAAGTGTGTGTGAAAGCCGTCCTTCACCTACCTTGTTGGGAACACAAAGTTCCTTTTCATTTGCAAACTCCACTCCATACATATATATGAGGAGGTACTAGCTCCAACTCGGTTTTACAGTGAAAACTGCAGGAACTTCTAACCGGCACAAGGAAACAAACTGAGAAACCAAAGAAAAAGTTTCTCCTGCAAAGCGTTCCTTTTGTGCTAGATGAACGAACGTCTCTCCACATGCTCAGTTCTGAGAGATAAGTGGTGTGAAAGCCGTCCTTCACCTAGCTTGTTGGAACACAAAGTTTCTTTTCACTTGCAATCTCCAATCCATACATATATATGGGGAGGTACTTGCTCCAACTCGGTTTTACAGTGAAAATTGCAGGAACCTCAAACCGGCCGTAGGAAACAGACAGAGAAACCAGAATAAAGGTTTCTCCTGCAACCCGTTCCATTTGTGCTAGATGAACGAACGTCTCTCCACATGCTCAGTTCTGAGAGATAAGTGTGTGTGAAAGCCGTACTTCACCTAGCTTGTTGGGAACACAAAGTTTCTTTTCACTTGCAAACTCCAATCCATACATATATATGGGTAGGTACTAGCTCCAACTCGGTTTTACAGTGAAAACTGCAGGAACTTCAAACCGGCACTAGGAAACAGACTGAGAAACCAGAGTAAAAGTTTCTCCTGCAACCCGTTCCCTTTGTGCTAGATGAACGAACGTCTCTCCACATGCTGAGTTCTGAGAGATAAGTGTGTGTGAAAGCCGTCCTTCACCTAGCTTGTTGGGAACACAAAGTTTCTTTTCAGTTGCAAACTCCACTCCATACATATATATGGGGAGGTACTAGCTCCAACTCGGTTTTACAGTGAAAACTGCAGGAACTTCAAACCGGCACTAGGAAACAGACTGAGAAACCAGAGTAAAGTTTCTCCTGCAACCCGTTCCCTTTGTGCTAGATGAACGAACGTCTCTCCACATGCTCAGTTCTGAGAGATAAGTGTGTGTGAAAGCCGTCCTTCACCTAGCTTGTTGGGAACACAAAGTTTCTTTTCAGTTGCAAACTCCACTCCATACATATATATAGGTAGGTACTAGCTCCAAATCGGCTTTAGAATGAAAACTGCAGGAACTTCAAACCGGCACTAGGAAACAGACTGAGAAACCACAGAAAAAGTTTCTTCTGCAACCCGTTCCTTTTGCGCTAGATGAACGAACGTCTCTCCACATGCTCAGTTCTGAGAGATAAGTGGTGTGAAAGCCGTCCTTCACCTAGGTTCTTTGGAACACATAGTTTCTTTTCACTTGCAATCTCCAATCCATACATATATATGGGGAGGTAATTGCTCCAACTCGGTTTTACAGTGAAAATTGCAGGAACCTCAAACCGGCCGTAGGAAACAGACTGAAACCGGAATAAAGGTTTCTCCTGCAATCTGTTCCATTTGTGCTAGATGAACGAACGTCTCTCCACATGCTCAGTTCTGAGATAAGTGTGTGTGAAAGCCGTCATTCGCCTAGCTTGTTGGGAACACAATGTTTCTTTTCAGATGCAAACTCCATTCCATACATATATATAGGTAGGTACTAGCTCCAACTCGGTTTTACAGTGAAAACTGCAGGAACATTCAAACCGGCACTAGGAAACAGACTGAGAAACCAGAGTAAAAGTTTCTCCTGCAACCCGTTCCATTTGTGCTAGATGAACGAACGTCTCTCCACATGCTCAGTTCTGAGAGATAAGTGGGTGTGAAAGCCGTCCTTCACCTAGCTTGTTGGGAACACAAAGTTTCTTTTCACTTGCAAACTCCACTCCATACATATATATGGGCAGGTACTAGCTCCAACTCGGTTTTACAGTGAAAACTGCAGGAACATCAAACCGGCAGTAGGAAACAGACTGAGAAACCAGAGTAAAAGTTTCTACTGCAACCCATTCCTTTGTGCTAGATGAACGAACGTCTCTCCACATGCTCAGTTCTGAGAGATAAGTGTGTGTGAAAGCCGTACTTCACCTAGCTTGTTGGGAACACAAAGTTGGTTTTCACTTGCAAACTCCACTCCATATATATATATGGTTAGTACTATCTCCAACACGGTTTTACATGTGAAAACTACAGGAACTTCAAACCGGCACTAGGAAACAGACTGAGAAACCAGAGTAAAAGTTTCTCCTGCAACCCGTTCCATTTGTGCTAGATGAACGAACGTCTCTCCACATGCTGAGTTCTGAGAGATAAGTGTGTGTGAAAGCCGTCCTTCACCTAGCTTGTTGGGAACACAAAGTTTCTTTTCAGTTGCAAACTCCACTCCATACATATATATAGGTAGGTACTAGCTCCAACTAGGTTTTACAGTGAAAACTAGCAGGAACTTCAAATCCGGCAGTAGGAAACAGACTGAGAAACCAGAGTAAAAAGTTTCTCCTGCAACCCGTTCCCTTTGTGCTAGATGAACGAACGTCTCTCCACATGCTCAGTTCTGAGAGATAAGTGTGCGTGAAAGACGTCCTTCACCTAGCTTGTTGGGAACACAAAGTTCCTTTTCATTTGCAAAACTCCACTCCATACATATATATGAGGGAGGTACTAGCTCCAACTCGGTTTTACAGTGAAAACTGCAGGAACTTCTAAACCGTCACTAGGAAACAGACTGAGAAACCAGAGTAAAAGTTTCTCCTGCAACCCGTTCCTTTGTGCTAGATGAACGAACGTCTCTCCACATGCTCAGTTCTGAGAGATAAGTGTGTGTGAAAGCCGTCCTTCACCTAGCTTGTTGGGAACACAAAGTTTCTTTTCACTTGCAATCTCCACTCCATACATATATATGGGGAGGTACTAGCTCCAACTCGGTTTTACAGTGAAAACTGCAGGAACTTCAAACCGGCCGTAGGAAACACTGAGAAACCAGAGTAAAAGGTTTCTCCTGCAACCCGTTCCCTTTGTGCTAGATGAACGAACGTCTCTCCACATGCTCAGTTCTGAGAGATAAGTGTGTGTGAAAGCCGTCCTTCACCTAGCTTGTTGGGAACACAAAGTTTCTTTTCAGATTGCAAACTCCACTCCATACATATATATAGGGTAGGTACTAGCTCCAACTCGGTTTTACAGTGAAAACTGCAGGAACTATCAAACCGGCACTAGGAAACAGAATGAGAAACCAGAGTAAAAGTTTCTCCGGCAACCCGTTCCATTTGTGCTAGATGAACGAACGTCTCTCCACATGCTCAGTTCTGAGAGATAAGTGGGTGTGAAAGCCGTCCTTCACCTAGCTTGTTGGGAACACAAAGTTTCTTTTCACTTGCAAACTCCACTCCATACATATATATGGGGAGGTACTAGCTCCAACTCGGTTTTACAGTGAAAACTGCAGGAACTTCAAAACCGGCAGTAGGAAACAGACTGAGAAACCAGAGTAAAAGTTTCCTCCTGCAACCCGTTCCCTTTGTGCTAGATGAACGAACGTCTCTCCACATGCTCAGTTCTGAGAGATAATTGGGTGTGAAAGCCGTCCTTCACCTAGCTTGTTGGGAACACAAAGTTTCTTTTCACTTGCAAACTCCACTCCATACATATATATGGGGAGGTACTAGCTCCAACTCGGTTTTACAGTGAAAACTGCAGGAACTTCAAACCGGCACTAGGAAACAGACTGAGAAACCAGAGTAAAAGTTTCTCCTGCAACCCGTTCCCTTTGTGCTAGATGAACGAACGTCTCTCCACATGCTCAGTTCTGAGAGATAAGTGTGTGTGAAAGCCGTCCTTCACCTAGCTTGTTGGGAACACAAAGTTTCTTTTCACTTGCAAACTCCACTCCATACATATATATGGGAGGTACTAGCTCCAACTCGGTTTTACAGTGAAAACTGCAGGAACTTCAAACCGGCACTAGGAAACAGACTGAGAAACCAGAGTAAAAGTTTCTCCTGCAACCCGTTCCCTTTGTGCTAGATGAACGAACGTCTCTCCACATGCTCAGTTCTGAGAGATAAGTGTGTGTGAAAGCCGTCCTTCACCTAGCTTGTTGGGAACACAAAGTTTCTTTTCATTTGCAAACTCCACTCCATACATATATATAGGTAGGTACTAGCTCCAACTCGGTTTTACAGTGAAAACTGCAGGAACTTCAATCCGGCACTAGGAAACAGACTGAGAAACCAGAGTAAAAGTTTCTCCTGCAACTCGTTCCCTTTGTGCTAGATGAACGAACGTCTCTCCACATGCTCAGTTCTGAGAGATAATTGGGTGTGAAAGCCGTCCTTCACCTAGCTTGTTGGAACACAAAGTTACTTTTCACTTGCAAACTCCACTCTATACATATATAATGGGGAGGTACTAGCTCCAACTTGGTTTTACAGTGAAAACTGCAGGAACTTCAAACCGGCACTAGGAAACAGACTGAGAAACCAGAGTAAAAAGTTTCTCCTGCAACCCGTTCCCTTTGTGCTAGATGAACGAACGTCTCTCCACATGCTCAGTTCTGAGAGATAAGTGTGTGTGAAAGCCGTCCTTCACCTAGCTTGTTGGGAACACAAAGTTCCTTTTCAGTTGCAAACTCCACTCCATACATATATATAGGGTAGGTACTAGCTCCAACTCGGTTTTACAGTGAAAACTGCAGGAACTTCAAACCGGCAGTAGGAAACAGACTGAGAAACCAGAGTAAAAGTTTCTCCTGCAAACCCGTTCCCTTTGTGCTAGATGAACGAACGTCTCTCCACATGCTCAGTTCTGAGAGATAAGTGTGTGTGAAAGCCGTCCTTCACCTAGCTTGTTGGGAACACAAAGTTTCTTTTCACTTGCAATCTCCACTCCATACATATATATGGGGAGGTACTAGCTCCAACTCGGTTTTACAGTGAAAACTGCAGGAACTTCAAACCGGCACTAGGAAACAGACTGAGAAACCAGAGTAAAGTTTCTCCTGCAACCCGTTCCATTTGTGCTAGATGAACGAACGTCTCTCCACATGCTCAGTTCTGAGAGATAAGTGGGTGTGAAAGCCGTCCTTCACCTAGCTTGTTGGGAACACAAAGTTTCTTTTCACTTGCAAACTCCACTCCATACATATATATGGGGAGGTACTAGCTCCAACTCGGTTTTACAGTGAAAACTGCAGGAACTTCAAACCGGCACTAGGAAACAGACTGAGAAACCAGAGTAAAAGTTTCTCCTGCAACCCGTTCCCTTTGTGCTAGATGAACGAACGTCTCTCCACATGCTCAGTTCTGAGAGATAAGTGTGTGTGAAAGCCGTCCTTCACCTAGCTTGTTGGGAACACAAAGTTTCTTTTCAGTTGCAAACTCCACTCCATACATATATATGGGGAGGTACTAGCTCCAACTCGGTTTTACAGTGAAAACTGCAGGAACTTCAAACCGGCACTAGGAAACAGACTGAGAAACCAGAGTAAAAGTTTCTCCTGCAACCCGTTCCCTTTGTGCTAGATGAACGAACGTCTCTCCACATGCTCAGTTCTGAGAGATAAGTGTGTGTGAAAGCCGTCCTTCACCTAGCTTGTTGGGAACACAAAGTTTCTTTTCACTTGCAAACTCCACTCCATACATATATATGGGGAGGTACTAGCTCCAACTCGGTTTTACAGTGAAAACTGCAGGAACTTCAAACCGGCACTAGGAAACAGACTGAGAAACCAGAGTAAAAGTTTCTCCTGCAACCCGTTCCCTTTGTGCTAGATGAACGAACGTCTCTCCACATGCTCAGTTCTGAGAGATAAGTGTGTGTGAAAGCCGTCCTTCACCTAGCTTCTTTGGAACACAAAGTTTCTTTTCACTTGCAATCTCCAATCCATACATATATATGGGGAGGTACTAGCTCCAACTCGGTTTTACAGTGAAAACTGCAGGAACTTCAAACCGGCCGTAGGAAACAGACTGAGAAACCAGAGTAAAGTTTCTCCTGCAACCCGTTCCATTTGTGCTAGATGAACGAACGTCTCTCCACATGCTCAGTTCTGAGAGATAAGTGTGTGTGAAAGCCGTCCTTCACCTAGCTTGTTGGGAACACAAAGTTTCTTTTCAGTTGCAAACTCCATTCCATACATATATATAGGGGAGGTACTAGCTCCAACTCGGTTTTACAGTGAAAACTGCAGGAACATCAAACCGGCACTAGGAAACAGAATGAGAAACCAGAGTAAAAGTTTCTCCTGCAACCCGTTCCATTTGTGCTAGATGAACGAACGTCTCTCCACATGCTCAGTTCTGAGAGATAAGTGGGTGTGAAAGCCGTCCTTCACCTAGCTTGTTGGGAACACAAAGTTTCTTTTCACTTGCAAACTCCACTCCATACATATATATGGGCAGGTACTAGCTCCAACTCGGTTTTACAGTGAAAACTGCAGGAACTTCAAACCGGCATTAGGAAACAGACTGAGAAACCAGAGTAAAAGTTCCTCCTGCAACCCGTTCCCTTTGTGCTAGATGAACGAACGTCTCTCCACATGCTCAGTTCTGAGAGATAATTGGGTGTGAAAGCCGTCCTTCACCTAGCTTGTTGGGAACACAAAGTTTCTTTTCACTTGCAAACTCCACTCCTTACATATATATGGGGAGGTACTAGCTCCAACTCGGTTTTACAGTGAAAACTGCAGGAACTTCAAACCGGCAGTAGGAAACAGACTGAGAAACCAGAGTAAAAGTTTCCTCCTGCAACCCGTTCCCTTTGTGCTAGATGAACGAACGTCTCTCCACATGCTCGAGTTCTGAGAGATAAGTGTGTGTGAAAGCCGTCCTTCACCTAGCTTGTTGGGAACACAAAGTTCTTTTCACTTGCAAACTCCACTCCATACATATATATGGGCAGGTACAATCTCCAACACGGTTTTACAGTGAAAACTGCAGGAACGTCAAACCGGCACTAGGAAACAGACTGAGAAACCAGAGTAATAATTTCTCCTGCAACCCGTTCCCTTTGTGCTAGATGAACGAACGTCTCTCCACATGCTGAGTTCTGAGAGATAAGTGTGTGTGAAAGCCGTCCTTCACCTAGCTTGTTGGGAACACAAAGTTTCTTTTCATTTGCAAACTCCACTCCATACATATATATAGGTAGGTACTAGCTCCAACTCGGTTTTACAGTGAAAACTGCAGGAACTTCAATCCGGCACTAGGAAACAGACTGAGAAACCAGAGTAAAAGTTTCTCCTGCAACTCGTTCCCTTTGTGCTAGATGAAAGAACGTCTCTCCACATGCTCAGTTCTGAGAGATAATTGGGTGTGAAAGCCGTCCTTCACCTAGCTTGTTGGAACACAAAGTTTCTTTTCACTTGCAAACTCCACTCTATACATTATATATGGGGAGGTACTAGCTCCAACTTGGTTTTACAGTGAAACATGCAGGAACTTCAAACCGGCACTAGGAAACAGACTGAGAAACCAGAGAAAAATTTCTCCTGCAACCCGTTCCTTTGTGCTAGATGAACGAACGTCTCTCCACATGCTCAGTTCTGAGAGATAAGTGTGTGTGAAAGCCGTCCTTCAACTAGCTTGTTGGGAACACAAAGTTCCTTTTCAGTTGCAAACTCCACTCCATACATATATATGGGAGGTACTATCTCCAACACGGTTTTACAGTGAAAACTGCAGGAACTTCAAACCGGCAGTAGGAAACAGACTGAGAAACCAGAGTAAAAGTTTCTCCTGCAACCCGTTCCCTTTGTGCTAGATGAACGAACGTCTCTCCACATGCTCAGTTCTGAGAGATAAGTGGGTGTGAAAGCCGTCCTTCACCTAGCTTGTTGGGAACACAAAGTTTCTTTTCACTTGCAAACTCCACTCCATACATATATATGGGGAGGTACTAGCTCCAACTCGGTTTTACAGTGAAAACTGCAGGAACTTCAAACCGGCACTAGGAAACAGACTGAGAAACCAGAGTAAAAGTTTCTCCTGCAACCCGTTCCCTTTGTGCTAGATGAACGAACGTCTCTCCACATGCTCAGTTCTGAGAGATAAGTGGGTGTGAAAGCCGTCCTTCACCTAGCTTGTTGGGAACACAAAGTTTCTTTTCACTTGCAAACTCCACTCCATTACATATATATGGGGAGGTACTAGCTCCAACTCGGTTTTACAGTGAAAACTGCAGGAACTTCAAACCGGCAGTAGGAAACAGACTGAGAAACCAGAGTAAAAGTTTCTCCTGCAACCCGTTCCCTTTGTGCTAGATGAACGAACGTCTCTCCACATGCTCAGTTCTGAGAGATAAGTGTGTGTGAAAGCCGTCCTTCACCTAGCTTGTTGGGAACACAAAGTTTCTTTTCAGTTGCAAACTCCACTCCATACATATATATAGGTAGGTACTAGCTCCAACTCGGTTTTACAGTGAAAACTGCAGGAACATTCAAACCGGCACTAGGAAACAGACTGAGAAACCAGAGTAAAAGTTTCTCCTGCAACCCGTTCCATTTGTGCTAGATGAACGAACGTCTCTCCACATGCTCAGTTCTGAGAGATAAGTGTGTGTGAAAGCCGTCCTTCACCTAGCTTGTTGGGAACACAAAGTTTCTTTTCACTTGCAAACTCCACTCCATACATATATATGGGGAGGTACTAGCTCCAACTCGGTTTTACAGTGAAAACTGCAGGAACTTCAAACCGGCACTAGGAAACAGACTGAGAAACCAGAGTAAAAGTTTCTCCTGCAACCCGTTCCATTTGTGCTAGATGAACGAACGTCTCTCCACATGCTCAGTTCTGAGAGATAAGTGTGTGTGAAAGCCGTCCTTCACCTAGCTTGTTGGGAACACAAAGTTTCTTTTCAGTTGCAAACTCCACTCCATACATATATATAGGTAGGTACTAGCTCCAACTCGGTTTTACAGTGAAAACTGCAGGAACATTCAAACCGGCACTAGGAAACAGACTGAGAAACCAGAGTAAAAGTTTCTCCTGCAACCCGTTCCCTTTGTGCTAGATGAACGAACGTCTCTCCACATGCTCAGTTCTGAGAGATAAGTGTGTGTGAAAGCCGTCCTTCACCTAGCTTGTTGGGAACACAAAGTTTCTTTTCAGTTGCAAACTCCACTCCATACATATATATGGGGAGGTACTAGCTCCAACTCGGTTTTACAGTGAA
Organism: Camelus ferus; assembly: GCF_009834535.1. Classification (NCBI taxonomy): domain Eukaryota; kingdom Metazoa; phylum Chordata; class Mammalia; order Artiodactyla; family Camelidae; genus Camelus; species Camelus ferus. The sequence continues at coordinate 5,666 of NW_022588306.1, read as the reverse complement.
AACTGCAGGAACTTCAAACCGGCACTAGGAAACAGACTGAGAAACCAGAGTAAAGTTTCTCCTGCAACCCGTTCCCTTTGTGCTAGATGAACGAACGTCTCTCCACATGCTCAGTTCTGAGAGATAAGTGTGTGTGAAAGCCGTCCTTCACCTAGCTTGTTGGGAACACAAAGTTTCTTTTCACTTGCAAACTCCACTCCATACATATATATGGGGAGGTACTAGCTCCAACTCGGTTTTACAGTGAAAACTGCAGGAACTTCAAACCGGCACTAGGAAACAGACTGAGAACCAGAGTAAAAGTTTCTCCTGCAACCCGTTCCCTTTGTGCTAGATGAACGAACGTCTCTCCACATGCTCAGTTCTGAGAGATAAGTGTGTGTGAAAGCCGTCCTTCACCTAGCTTGTTGGGAACACAAAGTTTCTTTTCAGTTGCAAACTCCACTCCATACATATATATGGGTAGGTACTAGCTCCAACTCGGTTTTACAGTGAAAACTGCAGGAACTTCAAACCGGCACTAGGAAACAGACTGAGAAACCAGAGTAAAAAGTTTCTCCTGCAAACCTGTTCCCTTTGTGCTAGATGAACGAACGTCTCTCCACATGCTCAGTTCTGAGAGATAAGTGTGTGTGAAAGCCGTCCTTCACCTAGCTTGTTGGGAACACAAAGTTTCTTTCACTTGCAAACTCCACTCCATACATATATATGGGGAGGTACTAGCTCCAACTCGGTTTTACAGTGAAAACTGCAGGAACTTCAAACCGGCACTAGGAAACAGACTGAGAAACCAGAGTAAAAGTTTCTCCTGCAACCCGTTCCATTTGTGCTAGATGAACGAACGTCTCTCCACATGCTCAGTTCTGAGAGATAAGTGTGTGTGAAAGCCGTCCTTCACCTAGCTTGTTGGGAACACAAAGTTTCTTTTCACTTGCAAACTCCACTCCATACATATATATGGGGAGGTACTAGCTCCAACTCGGTTTTACAGTGAAAACTGCAGGAACTTCAAACCGGCACGTAGGAAACAGACTGAGAAACCAGAGTAAAGTTTCTCCTGCAACCCGTTCCCTTTGTGCTAGATGAACGAACGTCTCTCCACATGCTCAGTTCTGAGAGATAAGTGTGTGTGAAAGCCGTCCTTCACCTAGCTTGTTGGGAACACAAGTTTCTTTTCAGATTGCAAACTCCACTCCATACATATATATGGGGAGGTACTAGCTCCAACTCGGTTTTACAGTGAAAACTGCAGGAACTTCAAACCGGCACTAGGAAACAGACTGAGAAACCAGAGTAAAAGTTTCTCCTGCAACCCGTTCCCTTTGTGCTAGATGAACGAACGTCTCTCCACATGCTCAGTTCTGAGAGATAAGTGTGTGTGAAAGCCGTCCTTCACCTAGCTTGTTGGGAACACAAAGTTTCTTTTCACTTGCAAACTCCACTCCATACATATATATGGGGAGGTACTAGCTCCAACTCGGTTTTACAGTGAAAACTGCAGGAACTTCAAACCGGCACTAGGAAACAGACTGAGAAACCAGAGTAAAAGTTCTCCTGCAACCCGTTCCCTTTGTGCTAGATGAACGAACGTCTCTCCACATGCTCAGTTCTGAGAGATAAGTGTGTGTGAAAGCCGTCCTTCACCTAGCTTGTTGGGAACACAAAGTTTCTTTTCACTTGCAAACTCCACTCCATACATATATATGGGGAGGTACTAGCTCCAACTCGGTTTTACAGTGAAAACTGCAGGAACTTCAAACCGGCACTAGGAAACAGACTGAGAAACCAGAGTAAAAGTTTCTCCTGCAACCCGTTCCCTTTGTGCTAGATGAACGAACGTCTCTCCACATGCTCAGTTCTGAGAGATAAGTGTGTGTGAAAGCCGTCCTTCACCTAGCTTGTTGGGAACACAAAGTTCTTTTCACTTGCAAACTCCACTCCATACATATATATGGGGAGGTACTAGCTCCAACATCGGTTTTACAGTGAAAACTGCAGGAACTTCAAACCGGCACTAGGAAACAGACTGAGAAACCAGAGTAAAAGTTTCTCCTGCAACCCGTTCCCTTTGTGCTAGATGAACGAACGTCTCTCCACATGCTCAGTTCTGAGAGATAAGTGTGTGTGAAAGCCGTCCTTCACCTAGCTTGTTGGGAACACAAAGTTTCTTTTCATTTGCAAACTCCACTCCATACATATATATAGGGTAGGTACTAGCTCCAACTCGGTTTTACAGTGAAAACTGCAGGAACTTCAAACCGGCACTAGGAAACAGACTGAGAAACCAGAGTAAAAGTTTCTCCTGCAACCCGTTCCCTTTGTGCTAGATGAACGAACGTCTCTCCACATGCTCAGTTCTGAGAGATAAGTGGGTGTGAAAGCCGTCCTTCACCTAGCTTGTTGGAACACAAAGTTTCTTTTCACTTGCAAACTCCACTCTATACATATATATGGGGAGGTACTAGCTCCAACTCGGTTTTACAGTGAAAACTGCAGGAACTTCAAACCGGCACTAGGAAACAGACTGAGAAACCAGAGTAAAAGTTTCTCCTGCAACCCGTTCCCTTTGTGCTAGATGAACGAACGTCTCTCCACATGCTCAGTTCTGAGAGATAAGTGTGTGTGAAAGCCGTCCTTCAACTAGCTTGTTGGGAACACAAAGTTCCTTTTCAGTTGCAAACTCCACTCCATACATATATATGGGTAGGTACTAGCTCCAACTCGGTTTTACAGTGAAAACTGCAGGAACTTCAAACCGGCACTAGGAAACAGACTGAGAAACCAGAGTAAAAGTTTCTCCTGCAACCGTTCCCTTTGTGCTAGATGAACGAACGTCTCTCCACATGCTCAGTTCTGAGAGATAAGTGTGTGTGAAAGCCGTCCTTCACCTAGCTTGTTGGGAACACAAAGTTTCTTTTCACTTGCAAACTCCACTCCATACATATATATGGGGAGGTAATAGCTCCAACTCGGTTTTACAGTGAAAACTGCAGGAACTTCAAACCGGCACTAGGAAACAGACTGAGAAACCAGAGTAAAAGTTTCTCCTGCAACCCGTTCCCTTTGTGCTAGATGAACGAACGTCTCTCCACATGCTCAGTTCTGAGAGATAATGTGTGTGAAAGCCGTCCTTCACCTAGCTTGTTGGGAACACAAAGTTTCTTTTCACTTGCAAACTCCACCTCCTACATATATATGGGGAGGTACTAGCTCCAACTCGGTTTTACAGTGAAAACTTGCAGGAACTTCAAATCGGCACGTAGGAAACAGACTGAGAACCCAGAGTAAAATGTTCTCACTTGCAACCCGTTCCCTTTGTGCTAGATGAACGAACGTCTCTCCACATGCTCAGTTCTGAGATGATAAGTGTGTGTGAAAGCCGTCCTTCACCTAGCTTGTTGGGAACACAAAGTTTCTTTTCACTTGCAAACTCCATCCATACATAATATAGGGTAGGTACTAGCTCCAACTCGGTTTTACAGTGAAAACTGCAGGAACATTCAAACCGGCACTAGGAACAGAATGAGAAACCAGAGAATAAGTTTCTCCTGCAACCCGTTCCCTTTGTGCTAGATGAAACGAACAGTCTCTCCCACATGCTCAGTTCTGAGAGATAAGGTGGTGTGAAGCGTCCTTCACCTAGCTTCTTTGGGAACACAAAGTTTCTTTTCACTTGCAATCTCCACTCCATACATATATATGGGGAGGTACTTGCTCCAACTCGGTTTTACAGTGAAAACTGCAGGAACTTCAAACCGGCACTAGGAAACAGACTGAGAAACCAGAGTAAAAGTTTCTCCTGCAACCCGTTCCATTTGTGCTAGATGAACGAACGTCTCTCCACATGCTCAGTTCTGAGATAAGTGTGTGTGAAAGCCGTCCTTCACCTAGCTTGTTGGGAACACAAAGTTTCTTTTCAGTTGCAAACTCCATTCCATACATATATATGGGGAGGTACTAGCTCCAACTCGGTTTTTACAGTGAAAACTGCAGGAACTTCAAACCGGCACTAGGAAACAGACTGAGAAACCAGAGTAAAGTTTCTCCGCAACCCGTTCCCTTTGTGCTAGATGAACGAACGTCTCTCCACATGCTCAGTTCTGAGAGATAACGTGTGTGTGAAAGCCGTCCTTCACCTAGCTTGTTGGGAACACAAAGTTTCTTTTAACGTTGCCAAACTCAACTCCCTACATATATATGGGGAGGTACATAGCTCCAAACTCGGTTTTACAGTGAAAACTGCAGGAACTTCAAACCGGGCATTAAGAAACAGACTGAGAAACCAGAATAAATATTTCCTCCTGCAACCCTGTTCCTTTGTGCTAGATGAACGATTGTCTCTCCACATGCTGCAGTCTGAGAGATAAGTGTGTGTGAAAGGCGTCCTTCACCTAGCTTGTTGGGAACCACAAAGTATCTTTTCAGTTGCAAACTCCATCCATACATATATATAGGGAGGTACTAGCTCCAACTCGGTTTTACAGGGAAAACTGCAGTAACATTAAACCGGACACTAGGAAACAGAAGAGAAACCAGAGTAAAGCTTTCTCCTGCAACCCGTTCCTTTGTGATAGATGAACGAACGTCTCCCCACATACTCAGTTCTGAGTGATAAGTTGTGTGAAAGCCGTCCTTCAACTTATCTCTTTGGAACACAAAGTTTCTTTTCACTTGCAATCTCCAATCCATACTATATATGGGGAGGTACTTGCTCCACCTCGGTTTTACAGTGAAAACTGCAGGAACCTCAAACCGCCGTAGGAAACAGACTGAGAAACCAGAATAAAGGTTCTCCTGCAAACCGTTCCATTTGTCTAGATGAACGACGTCTCTCCACATCTCAGTTCTGAGATAATGTGTGTGAAAGCCGTCCTTCGCCTAGCTTGTTGGGACACACAAGTTTCTTTTCACTTGCAAACTCCACTCCATAAATTATGGCAGTACTAGCTCCAACTCGGTTTTACAGTGAAAACTGCAGGAACTTCAACCGGCAGTAGAAACAGACTGAGAAACCGAGTAAAGTTCCTCCTGCAACCCGTTCCCTTTGGAGCTAGATGAAAGAACGTCTCTCAACGCTCATTTCTGAGTATTAATTGGGTGTGAAAGCCTCCTTCACCTAGCTTGTTGGGAACCACAAAGTTTCTTTTCACTTGCAAACTCCACTCCATACATATATATGGGGAGGTACTATCTCCACTCGGTTTTACAGTGAAAACTGCAGGAACATCAAACCGGCACTAGAAACAGAATGAGAAACCAGAGTAAAGTTTCTCCGGCAAACCCGTTCCATTTGTGAATGAACGAACGTCTCTCCACATGCTCAGTTCTGAGAGATAAGTGGGTGTGAAACCGTCCTTCACCTACTTGTTGGGAACACAAAGTTTCTCTTCACTTGCAAACTCCACTCCTTACATATAATGGGGAGGTACTATCTCCAACTCGGTTTTACATTGAAAACTGCAGGAACTTCAAACCGGCATTAGGAAACGCTGCGAAAACCCGGGTAATAGTTCCTCCTGCAACCCTTCCCTTGTGCTAGATGAACGAACGTCTCTCCACATGCCTGAGTTCTGAGAGATAATGTGTGTGAAAGTCGTCCTTCACCCTAGCTTGTTGGGATCACAAGTATCTTTTCACTTGCAAACTCCACTCCATACATATATATG
>NW_022588305.1:0-18081 GCF_009834535.1 Camelus ferus | reverse complement strand
TAAGTACTTCTAAATCTCTTCTGTGCTGTGTCCTCTGAACGATTCCAACTCTCCTTCCTCCTCATAATGAGTTCCAATTTTGTCCTCTCATGTCTCGTTTAATTAATTTGAGCTCTCCATTATGTTCTCATAACGCTTTCCAAATATCTCTTCTGTGCTATCACCTCCCTCCTCATAAGTATTCCAAAATCTCTACTGTCTCCTCACATGTTTACAAATCTCTCCTCCTATCCGCATAATTGCTTCTAAATCTCTCCTCTATCCTCTCTCCTCATAAGCTATTTCAAAATCTCCGGTCTCCTGCGTCCTGATAACGATTTCAAAATCTCTGCTCTCTGCTCTCACCTCTGTTCTGTCTAGTATTCCACAGTCTCTCCTCTCACCTCACAACTGTTTCCAGATCTCTCATCCTATCTCGACGTGATCATTTGTAAATCTTTCCTCTAACCACTCTCCTCATAACGATTTCCAAATCTCTCCTCTTAATTAATTTGAGATATCTCCTGCTATATCCTCATATCGATTTCCAAATCTCTATCTCCTGATAACGATTTCGGAATCTCTCTTCTGTGCTATCCCCTCTCTAAGCCTAACTATTCCAAAATACCTACTGTCTCCTCACAAATGTTTACACATCTCTCCTCCTCTTTCCGCATAACTAATTCTAAAGCTCTCTGTATGCTCTCTTGTCATAAATACTTAATAATATCTCTTTTCTCCTGTCTCCTGATAAGTATTGTAAATCTCTCCTGTGCTGTGTCCTCTGAACGATTTCCAACTCTCCTTCTCCTCATAATGAGTTCCAATTTTGTCCTCTCATGTCTCGTTTTAATTAATTTGAGCTCTCCATTATGTTCTCATAACGCTTTCCAAAATCTCTTCTGTGCTATCAGCTCCCTCCTCATAAGTATTCCAAAATCTCTACTGTCCTCCACAAATATTTACAAATCTCTCCTCCTCTATCCGCATAATTGCTTCTAAATCTCTCCTCTATCCTCTCTCCTCATAACTATTTCAAAAATCTCCTGCGTCCTGATAACGATTTCCAAATCTCTCCTATCTGCTCACAAGGATTCCCAAAACTGTCTCTGCTCTCACTTCTTTCTCTTTGTATTCCACAATCTCTCCCCTCACCTCACCACTGTTTGAAATCTCTCATCCTATCTCCACATAATAAATTGTAAATCTTTCCTCTATCCTCACTGCTCATAAATCTTTCCTTGTATCTCTTTTCTCGTCTCTCCTCAGAAGATTTCCAAATCTCTCCTGTCTCATCTCTCCTCATAATTAATTTGAGTTCTCTCCTCCTATCTCCTCATAACGATTTCCAAAATCTCTTTTGTGCTATCACCTCCCTCGTCATAAGTATTCCAACATCTCTGCTGTCTCCTCACAAATGTTTACAAATCTCTCGTCCTCTCTCTGCATAATTTCTTCTAAATCTCTCCTCTACCCTTTCTCCTGATAACTATTTTGAAAACTGCCCTCTCCTGTGTCTGATAACGATTTCCAAATCTCTCCTATCTGTTCACAAGGATTCCCGAAACTCTCCTCTCTGCTCTCACCTCTCTTCTCTTTAGTATTGCACATTCTCTCCCTCTCCTCACAACTGTTTCCAGATCGCTCATCCTATCTCCACATAATTAATTCTAAATCTTTCCTGTAACCTCTCTCCTCATAACGATTTCCAAATCTCTCCTTTCTCCTCATAATTATTTCCGAATCTCTCGCCTCTCACCTCTCCTCTTAATTAATTTGAGATGTCTCCTCGTATATCCTCATAACGATTTCCAAATCTCTATCTGCTGATAACGATTTCGGAATCTCTCTTCTGTGCTATCCCCTCTCTACGCCTAAGTATTCCAAAATACCTACTGTCTCCTGACAAATCTTTAAAACTCTCTCCTCCTCTTCCGCAGAATGAATTCTAAATCTTTCCTCTATCCGCTGTGCTCGGAAATTTTTACCAATATGTCTTTTCTCCTCTCTTCTCATAACTATTTCCTTTCATCTCGTGTCCTCTGTCCTCATGACCATTTCGAAATCTCCCATCCCTGTGTCCTGATAACGATTTCAAAGTCTCTGCTCTCTGCTCTCACCTCTCTTCTGTTTAGTATTCCATAGTCTCTCCTCTCACCTCACAACTGTTTCCAGATCTCTCATCCTATCTCCACATAATGAATTCTAAATCTTTCCTCTAACCTCTCCTCATAACGATTTCCAAATCTCTCCTCTTAATTAATTTGAGATATCTCCTGCTATATCCTCATATCGATTTCCAAATCTCTATCTCCTGATAACGATTTCGGAATCTCTCTTCTGTGCTATCCCCTCTGTAAGCCTAAGTATTCCAAAATACCTACTGTCTCCTCACAAATGTTTACACATCTTCTCCTCTTTCCGCATAACTAATTCTAAAGCTCTCCTGTATGCTCTCTTGTCATAAATACTTAATAATATCTCTTTTCTCCTGTCTCCTGATAAATATTTCTAAATCTCTCCTGTGCTGTGTCCTCTGAACGATTTCCAACTCTCCTTCCTCCTCATAATGAGTTCCAATTTTGTCCTCTCATGTCTCGTTTTAATTAATTTGAGCTCTCCATTATGTTCTCATAACGCTTTCCAAATATCTCTTCTGTGCTATCACCTCCCTCCTCATAAGTATTCCAAAATCTCTACTGTCTCCTCACATGTTTACAAATCTCTCCTCCTCTATCCGCATAATTGCTTCTAAATCTCTCCTCTATCCTCTCTCCTCATAACTATTTCAAAATCTCCCGTCTCCTGCGTCCTGATAACGATTTCAAAATCTCTGCTCTCTGCTCTCACCTCTGTTCTGTCTAGTATTCCACAGTCTCTCCTCTCACCTCACAACTGTTTCCAGATCTCTCATCCTATCTCGACGTGATCATTTGTAAATCTTTCCTCTAACCACTCTCCTCATAACGATTTCCAAATCTCTCCTCTTAATTAATTTGAGATATCTCCTGCTATATCCTCATATCGATTTCCAAATCTCTATCTCCTGATAACGATTTCGGAATCTCTCTTCTGTGCTATCCCCTCTGTAAGCCTAAGTATTCCAAAATACCTACTGTCTCCTCACAAATGTTTACACATCTCTCCTCCTCTTTCCGCATAACTAATTCTAAAGCTCTCCTGTATGCTCTCTTGTCATAAATACTTAATAATATCTCTTTCTCCTGTCTCCTGATAAGTATTTGTAAATCTCTCCTGTGCTGTGTCCTCTGAACGATTTCCAACTCTCTCCTCCTCATAATGAGTTCCAATTTTGTCCTCTCATGTCTCGTTTTAATTAATTTGAGCTCTCCATTATGTTCTCATAACGCTTTCCAAATATCTCTTCTGTGCTATCAGCTCCCTCCTCATAAGTATTCCAAAATCTCTACTGTCTCCTCACAAATGTTTACAAAGCTCTCCTCCTCTCTCCACAGAATGAATTCTAAATCTTTCCTCTATGTGCTGTGCTCGGAAATTTTTACTAATACGTCTTTTCTCCTCTCTCCTAATAACTATTTCATCTCTTGCCTCCTCTGTCCTCATGACCATTTCGAAATCTCCAATCTCTTGTGTCCTGATAACGATTTCCAAATCTCTCCTATCTCCTGATAACGATTTCGGAATCTCTCTTCTGTGCTGTGTCCTGTCTCCAACTAAGGCCTCCAAAATACCTACTGTCTCCTCACAAATGTTTACACATCTCTCCTCCTCTTCTGCAGAATTAATTGTAAATCTCTCCTGTATCTCTCTTCTCATAAATATTTAATAATACCTCCCTTTTCCTATGTCCTCAGAAGTATTTCTAAATCTCTCCTGTGCTGTGTCCTCTGAACGATTTCCAAATCTCTCCTATGTGCTCACAAGGATTCCCAAAAACTGTCCTCTCTGCTCTCACCTTGTTCTCTTTAGTTTTCCACATCTCTCTCACTCTCCTCACAAAGTTTCCAGATCGCGCATCCTAACTCCACATATTAATTCTACATCTTTCCTCTAACCTCCTCCTCATAACGATTTCCAAATCTCTCCTTTCTCCTCATATTATTTCCAAATCCTCTCGCCTCTCATCTCTCCTCTTAATTAATTTGAGATGTCTCCTCGTATATCCTCATAACGATGTCCAAATCTCTATCTGCTGATAACGATTTCGGAATCTCTCTTCTGTGCTATCCCCTCTCTACGCCTAAGTATTCCAAAATACCTACTGTCTCCTGACAAATCTTTAAAACTCTCTCCTCCTCTCTACGCAGAATGAATTCTAAATCTTTCCTCTATCCGCTGTGCTCGGAAATTTTTACCAATATGTCTTTTCTCCTCTCTTCTCATAACTATTTCGTATCATCTCGTCTCCTCTGTCCTCATGACCATTTCGAAATCTCCCATCTCCTGTGTCCTGATAACGATTTCCAAAATCTCTGCTCTCTGCTCTCACCTCTCTTCTGTTTATGTATTCCACAGTCTCTCCTCTCACCTCAACAACTGTTTCCAGATCTCTCATCCTATCTCCACATAATGAATTCTAAATCTTTCCTCTAACCTCTCTCCTCATAACGATTTCCAAATCTCTCCTCTTAATTAATTTGAGATATCTCCTGCTATATCCTCATATCGATTTCCAAATCTCTATCTCCTGATAACGATTTCGGAATCTCTCTTCTGTGCTTATCCCCTCTGTAAGCCTAAGTATTCCAAATACCTACTGTCTCCTCACAAATGTTTACACATCTCTCCTCCTCTTTCCGCATAACTAATTCTAAAGCTCTCCTGTATGCTCTCTTGTCATAAATACTTAATAATCTCTTCTTTTCTCCTGTCTCCTTATAAGTATTTTCTAAATCTCTCCTGTGCTGTGTCCTCTGAACGATTTCCAACTCTCCTTACTCCTCATAATGAGTTCCAATTTTGTCCTCCTCATGTCTCGTTTTAATTAATTTGAGCTCTCCATTATGTTCTCATAACGCTTTCCAAATATCTCTTCTGTGCTATCACCTCCCTCCTCATAAGTATTCCAAATCTCTACTGTCTCCTCACAAATGTTTACAAATCTCTCCTCCTCTATCCGCATAATTGCTTCTAAATCTCTCCTCTATCCTCTCTCCTCATAACTATTTCAAAATCTCCCGTCTCCTGCGTCCTGAAAACGATTTCCAAATCTCTCCTATCTGCTCACAAGGATTCCCAAAACTGTCCTCTCTGCTCTCACTTCTCTTCTCTTTTGTATTCCACAATCTGTCCCCTCACCTCACCACTGTTTTGAAATCTCTCATCCTATCTCCACATAATAAATTGTAAATCTTTCCTCTATCCTCACTGCTCATAAATCTTTCCTTGTATCTCTTTTCTCATCTCTCCTCAGAACGATTTCCAAATCTCTCCTGTCTCATCTCTCCTCATAATTAATTTGAGTTCTCTCCTCCTATCTCCTCATAACGATTTCCAAATCTCTTTTCTGTGCTATCACCTCCCTCGTCATAAGTATTCCAACATCTCTGCTGTCTCCTCACAAATGTTTACAAATCTCTCGTCCTCTCTGCATAATTTCTTCTAAATCTCTCCTCTACCCTTTCTCCTGATAACTATTTTGAAAACTGCCCTCTCCTGTGTCCTGATAACGATTTCCAAATCTGTCCTATCTGTTCACAAGGATTCCCGAAACTCTCCTCTCTGCTCTCACCTCTCTTCTCTTTAGTATTGCACATTCTCTCCCCTCTCCTCACAACTGTTTCCAGATCGCTCATCCTATCTCCACATAATTAATTCTAAATCATTCCTGTAACCTCTCTCCTCATAACGATTTCCAAATCTCTCCTTTCTCCTCATAATTATTTCCGAATCTCTCGCCTCTCACCTCTCCTCTTAATTAATTTGAGATGTCTCCTCCTATATCCTCATAACGATTTCCAAATCTCTATCTGCTGATAACGATTTCGGAATCTCTCTTCTGTGCTATCCCTCTCTACGCCTAAGTATTCCAAAATACCTACTGTCTCCTGACAAATCTTTAAAACTCTCTCCTCCTCTCTACGCAGAATGAATTCTAAATCTTTCCTCTATCCGCTGTGCTCGGAAATTTTTACCAATATGTCTTTTCTCCTCTCTTCTCATAACTATTTCGTATCATCTCGTCTCCTCTGTCCTCATGACCATTTCGAAATCTCCCATCTCCTGTGTCCTGATAACGATTTCAAAATCTCTGCTCTCTGCTCTCACCTCTCTTCTGTTTAGTATTCCACAGTCTCTCCTCTCACCTCACAACTGTTTCCAGATCTCTCATCCTATCTCCACATAATGAATTCTAAATCTTTCCTCTAACCTCTCTCCTCATAACGATTTCCAAATCTCTCCTCTTAATTAATTTGAGATATCTCCTGCTATATCCTCATATCGATTTCCAAATCTCGATCTCCTGATAACGATTTCGGAATCTCTCTTCTGTGCTGTGTCCTCTCTCCAACTAAGGCCTCCAAAATACCTACTGTCTCCTCACAAATGTTTACACATCTCTCCTCCTCTTTCTGCAGAATTAATTGTAAATCTCTCCTGTATCCTCTCTTTTCATAAATATTTAATAATACCTCCCTTTTCCTATGTCCTCAGAAGTATTTCTAAATCTCTCCTGTGCTGTGTCCTCTGAACGATTTCCAAATCTCTCCTATGTGCTCACAAGGATTCCCAAAACTGTCCTCTCTGCTCTCACCTTGTTCTCTTTAGTTTTCCACATTCTCTCCACTCTCCTCACAAATGTTTCCAGATCGCTCATCCTAACTCCACATAATTAATTCTAAATCATTCCTGTAACCTCTCTCCTCATAACGATTTCCAAATCTCTCCTTTCTCCTCATCATTATTTCCGAATCTCTCGCCTCTCACCTCTCCTCTTAATTAATTTGAGATGTCTCCTCGAATATCCTCATAACGATTTCCAAATCTCTATCTGCTGATAACGATTTCGGAATCTCTCTTCTGTGCTATCCCCTCTCTACGCCTAAGTATTCCAAAATACCTACTGTCTCCTGACAAATCTTTAAAACTCTCTCCTCCTCTCTCCGCAGAATGAATTCTAAATCTTTCCTCTATCCGCTGTGCTCGGAAATTTTTACCAATATGTCTTTTCTCCTCTCTTCTCATAACTATTTCCTTATCATCTCGTGTCCTCTGTCCTCATGACCATTTCGAAATCTCCCATCTCCTGTGTCCTGATAACGATTTTCAAAGTCTCTGCTCTCTGCTCTCACCTCTCTTCTGTTTAGTATTCCACAGTCTCTCCTCTCACCTCACAACTGTTTCCAGATCTCTCATCCTATCTCCACATAATGAATTCTAAATCTTTCCTCTAACCTCTCTCCTCATAACGATTTCCAAATCTCTCCTCTTAATTAATTTGAGATATCTCCTGCTATATCCTCATATCGATTTCCAAATCTCTATCTCCTGATAACGATTTCGGAATCTCTCTTCTGTGCTATCCCCTCTCTAAGCCTAACTATTCCAAAATACCTACTGTCTCCTCACAAATGTTTACACATCTCTCCTCCTCTTTCCGCATAACTAATTCTAAAGCTCTCCTGTATGCTCTCTTGTCATAAATACTTAATAATATCTCTTTTCTCCTGTCTCCTGATAAGTATTTGTAAATCTCTCCTGTGCTGTGTCCTCTGAACGATTTCCAACTCTCCTTCCTCCTCATAATGAGTTCCAATTTTGTCCTCTCATGTCTCGTTTTAATTAATTTGAGCTCTCCATTATGTTCTCATAACGCTTTCCAAATATCTCTTCTGTGCTATCAGCTCCCTCCTCATAAGTATTCCAAAATCTCTACTGTCTCCTCACAAATGTTTACAAATCTCTCCTCCTCTATCCGCATAATTGCTTCTAAATCTCTCCTCTATCCTCTCTCCTCATAACTATTTCAAAATCTCCCGTCTCCTGCGTCCTGATAACGATTTCCAAATCTCTCCTATCTGCTCACAAGGATTCCCAAAACTGTCCTCTCTGCTCTCACTTCTCTTCTCTTTTGTATTCCACAATCTCTCCCCTCACCTCACCACTGTTTTGAAATCTCTCATCCTATCTCCACATATTAAATTGTAAATCTTTCCTCTATCCTCACTGCTCATAAATCTTTCCTTGTATCTCTTTTCTCATCTCTCGTCAGAACGATTTCCAAATCTCTCCTGTCTCATCTCTCCTCATAATTAATTTGAGTTCTCTCCTCCTATCTCCTCATAACGATTTCCAAATATCTCTTTTGTGCTATCACCTCCCTCGTCATAAGTATTCCAACATCTCTGCTGTCTCCTCACAAATGTTTACAAATCTCTCGTCCTCTCTCTGCATAATTTCTTCTAAATCTCTCCTCTACCCTTTCTCCTGATAAGTATTTTGAAATCTGCCCTCTCCTGTGTCCTGATAACGATTTCCAAATCTCTCCTATGTGCTCACAAGGATTCCTGAAACTTTCCTCTCTGCTCTCACCTCTCTTCTCTTTAGTATTGCACATTCTCTCCCCTCTCCTCACAACTGTTTCCAGATCGCTCATCCTATCTCCACATAATTAATTCTAAATCTTTCCTGTAACCTCTCTCCTCATAACGATTTCCAAATCTCTCCTTTCTCCTCATCATTATTTCCGAATCTCTCGCCTCTCACCTCTCCTCTTAATTAATTTCAGATGTCTCCTCGTATAACCTCATAACGATTTCCAAATCTCTATCTGCTGATAACGATTTCGGAATCTCTCTTCTGTGCTATCCCCTCTCTACGCCTAAGTATTCCAAAATACCTACTGTCTCCTGACAAATCTTTAAAACTCTCTCCTCCTCTCTCCGCAGAATGAATTCTAAATCTTTCCTCTATCCGCTGTGCTCGGAAATTTTTACCAATATGTCTTTTCTCCTCTCTTCTCATAACTATTACCTTTCATCTCGTGTCCTCTGTCCTCATGACCATTTCGAAATCTCCCATCTCCTGTGTCCTGATAACGATTTCAAAATCTCTGCTCTCTGCTCACCTCTCTTCTGTTTAGTATCCCACAGTCTCTCCTCTCACCTCACAACTGTTTCCAGATCTCTCATCCTATCTCCACATAATGAATTCTAAATCTTTCCTCTAACCTCTCTCCTCATAACGATTTCCAAATCTCTCCTCTTAATTAATTTGAGATATCTCCTGCTATATCCTCATATCGATTTCCAAATCTCTATCTCCTGATAACGATTTCGGAATCTCTCTTCTGTGCTATCCCCTCTGTAAGCCTAAGTATTCCAAAATACCTACTGTCTCCTCACAAATGTTTACACATCTCTCCTCCTCTTTCCGCATAACTAATTCTAAAGCTCTCCTGTATGCTCTCTTGTCATAAATACTTAATAATATCTCTTTTCTCCTGTCTCCTTATAAGTATTTGTAAATCTCTCCTGTGCTGTGTCCTCTGAACGATTTCCAACTCTCCTTCCTCCTCATAATGAGTTCCAATTTTGTCCTCTCATGTCTCGTTTTAATTAATTTGAGCTCTCCATTATGTTCTCATAACGCTTTCCAAATATCTCTTCTGTGCTATCACCTCCCTCCTCATAAGTATTCCAAAATCTCTACTGTCTCCTCACAAATGTTTACAAATCTCTCCTCCTCTATCCGCATAATTGCTTCTAAATCTCTCCTCTATCCTCTCTCCTCATAACTATTTCAAAATCTCCCGTCTCCTGCGTCCTGATAACGATTTCCAAATCTCTCCTATCTGCTCACAAGGATTCCCAAAACTGTCCTCTCTGCTCTCACTTCTCTTCTCTTTTGTATTCCACAATCTCTCCCCTCACCTCACCACTGTTTTGAAATCTCTCATCCTATCTCCACATATTAAATTGTAAATCTTTCCTCTATCCTCACTGCTCATAAATCTTTCCTTGTATCTCTTTTCTCATCTCTCGTCAGAACGATTTCCAAATCTCTCCTGTCTCATCTCTCCTCATAATTAATTTGAGTTCTCCTCCTCCTATCTCCTCATAACGATTTCCAAATATCTCTTTTGTGCTATCACCTCCCTCGTCATAAGTATTCCAACATCTCTGCTGTCTCCTCACAAATGTTTACAAATCTCTCGTCCTCTCTCTGCATAATTTCTTCTAAATCTCTCCTCTACCCTTTCTCCTGATAAGTATTTTGAAATCTGCCCTCCTCCTGTGTCCTGATAACGATTTCCAAATCTCTCCTATGTGCTCACAAGGATTCCTGAAACTTTCCTCTCTGCTCTCACCTCTCTTCTCTTTAGTATTGCACATTCTCTCCCCTCTCCTCACAACTGTTTCCAGATCGCTCATCCTATCTCCACATAATTAATTCTAAATCTTTCCTGTAACCTCTCTCCTCATAACGATTTCCAAATCTCTCCTTTCTCCTCATCATTATTTCCGAATCTCTCGCCTCTCACCTCTCCTCTTAATTAATTTCAGATGTCTCCTCGTATATCCTCATAACGATTTCCAAATCTCTATCTGCTGATAACGATTTCGGAATCTCTCTTCTGTGCTATCCCCCTCTCTACGCCTAAGTATTCCAAAATACCTACTGTCTCCTGACAAATCTTTAAACTCTCTCCTCCTCTCTCCGCCAGAATGAATTCTAAATCTTTCCTCTATCCGCTGTGCTCGGAAATTTTTACCAATATGTCTTTTCTCCTCTCTTCTCATAACTATTACCTTTCATCTCGTGTCCTCTGTCCTCATGACCATTTCGAAATCTCCCATCTCCTGTGTCCTGATAACGATTTCAAAATCTCTGCTCTCTGCTCACCTCTCTTCTGTTTAGTATCCCACAGGTCTCTCCTCTCACCTCACAACTGTTTCCAGATCTCTCATCCTATCTCCACATAATGAATTCTAAATCTTTCCTCTAACCTCTCTCTCTCCTCATAACGATTTCCAAATCTCTCCTCTTAATTAATTTGAGATATCTCCTGCTATAGTCCCTCATATCGATTTCCAAATCTCTATCTCCTGATAACGATTTCGGAATCTCTCTTCTGTGCTATCCCCTCTCTAAGCCTAAGTATTCCAAAATACCTACTGTCTCCTCACAAATGTTTACACATCTCTCCTCCTCTTTCCGCATAACTAATTCTAAAGCTCTCCTGTATGCTCTCTTGTCATAAATACTTAATAATATCTCTTTTCTCCTGTCTCCTTATAAAGTATTTCTAAATCTCTCCTGTGCTGTGTCCTCTGAACGATTTCCAACTCTCCTTACTCCTCATAATGAGTTCCAATTTTGTCCTCTCATGTCTCATTTAATTAATTTTGAGCTCTCCAGTATCTTCTCATAACGATTTCCAAATATCTCTTCTGTGCTATCACCTCCCTCCTCATAAGTAGTCCAAAATCTCTACTATCCTCCTCACAAATGTTTACAAATCTCTCCTCCTCTAATCCGCATAATTGCTTCTAAATCTCTCCTCTATCCTCTCTCCTCATAACTATTTCAAAATCTCCCGTCTCCTGCGTCCTGATAACGATTCCAAATCTCTCCTATCTGCTCACAAGGATTCCCAAAAACTGTCCTCCTCTGCTCTCACTTCTCTTCTCTTTTGTATTCCACAATCTGTCCCCTCACCTCAACCACTGTTTTGAAATCTCTCATCCTATCTCCACATAATAAATTGTAAATCTTTCCTCTATCCTCACTGCTCATAAATCTTCCTTGTATCTCTTTTCTCATCTCTCCTCAGAACGATTTCCAAATCTCTCCTGTCTCATCTCTCCTCATAAGTAATTTGAGTTCCTCCTCCTATCTCCTCATAACGATTTCCAAATCTCTTTCTGTGGCTATCACCTCCCTCGTCATAAGTATTCCAACATCTCTGCTGTCTCCCTCACAAATGTTTACAAATCTCTCGTCTCTTCTCTGCATAATTTCTTCTAAATCTCTCTCTAAACCCTTTCTCCTGATAACTATTTTGAAAACTGCCCTCTCCTGTGTCCTGATAAACGATTTCCAAATCTCTTCCTATCTGTTCACAAGGAATTCCCGAAACTCTCCTCTCTGCTCTCACCATCTCTTCTCTTTAGTATTGCACATTCCTACTCCCCTCTCCTCACAACTGTTTCCAGATCGCTCATCCTATCTCCACATAATTATTCTAAATCTTTCCTGTAACCTCTCGCCTCATAACGATTTCCAAATCTCTCCTTTCTCCTCATCATTATTTCCGAATCTCGCCTCCCTCACCTCTCCTCTTAAGTAATTTAGATGTCTCCTCGAATATCCTCATAACGATTTCCAAATCTCTATCTGCTGATAACGATTTCGGAATCTCTCTTCTGTGCTATCCCCTCTCTACGCCTAAGTATTCCAAAATACCTACTGTCTCCTGACAAATCTTTAAAACTCTCTCCTCCTCTCTCCGCAGAATGAATTCTAAATCTTTCCTCTATCCGCTGTGCTCGGAAATTTTACCAATATGTCTTTTCTCCTCTCTTCTCATAACTATTTCCTTTCATCTCGTGTCCTCTGTCCTCATGACCATTTCGAAATCTCCCATCTCCTGTGTCCTGATAACGATTCAAAATCTCTGCTCTCTGCTCTCACCTCTCTTCTGTTAGTATTCCACAGTCTCTCCTCTCACCTCACAACTGTTTCCAGATCTCTCATCCTATCTCCACATAATGAATTCTAAATCTTTTCCTCTAACCTCTCTCCTCATAAACGATTTCCAAATCTCTCCTCTTAATTAATTTGAGATATCTCCTGCTAATACTCCTCATATCGATTTCCAAATCTCTATCTCCTGATAACGATTTCGGAATCTCTCTTCTGTGCTATCCCCTCTTCTAAGCCTAGTATTCAAAATACCTACGTCTCTGACAAATCTTTTAAAACTCTCTCCTCTATCGCAGAATGAATTTAAATCTTTCTCTATCCGATGTGCTCGGAAATCTTACCAATAGTCTTTTTCTCTCTTCTCATAAACTATTTCCTTTCATCTCGTGTCCTCTGTCCTCATGACCATTTCGAAATATCCCATCTCCTGTGTCCTGTAACGATTTCAAAATCTCTGCTCTCTGCTCCACCCTATTCGGTTTAGTATTCCACAGTCTCTCCTCTCACCTCCCACAAACTGTTTCCAGATCTCTCATCCTATCTCCACATAATGAATTCTAAATCTTCCTCTAACCTCTCTCCTCATAACGATTTCCAAATCTCTCTCTTAATTAATTTGAGATATCTCCTCCTATATCCTCATACGATGTCCAAATCTCTATGCTGATAACGATTTCGGAATCTCTCTTCTGTGCTATCCCCTCTCTATGCCTAAGTATTCCAAATACCTACTGTCTCCTGACAAATCTTTAAAACTCTCTCCTCCTCTCTACGCAGAATGAATTCTAAATCTTTCCTCTATCGCTGTGCTCGGAAATTTTTACCAATATGTCTTTTCTCCTCTCTTCTCATAACTATTTCTTCATCTCGTCTCCTCTGTCCTCATGACCATTTCGAAATCTCCCATCTCCTGTGTCCTGATAACGATTTCAAAATCTCTGCTCTCCTGCTCTCACCTCTCTTCTGTTTAGTATTCCACAGTCTCTCCTCTCACCTCACCAACTGTTTCCAGATCTCTCATCCTATCTCCACATAATGAATTCTAAATCTTTCCTCTAACCTCTCTCCTCATAACGATTTCCAAATCTCTCCTCTTAATTAATTTGAGATATCTCCTGCTATAGCCTCATATCGATTTCCAAATCTCCTATCTCCTATAACGATTTCGGAATCTCTCTTCTGTGCTATCCCCTCTCTAAGCCTAAGTATTCCAAAAATACTACTGTCTCCTCACAAATGTTTAACAATCTCTCCCTCCTTCTTCCTCATAACTAATTCTAAAGCTCTCCTGTATGCTCTCTTGTCATAAATACTTAATAATATCTCTTTTCTCCTGTCTCCTTATAAGTATTTCTAAATCTCTCTGCTGTGTGTGTCCTCTGAACGATTTCCAACTCTCCTTACTCCTCATAATGAGTTCCAATTTTGTCCTCTCATGTCTCGTTTTAATTAATTGAGCTCTCCATTATGTTCTCATAACGCTTTCCAAATATCTCTTCTGTGCTATCACCTCCCACCTCATAATTATTCCAAATCTCTACTGTCTCCTCACATGTTTACAAATCTCTCCTCCTCTATCCGCATAATTGCTTCTAAATCTCTCCTCTATCTCTCTCCTCATAACTATTTCAAAATCTCCCGTCTCCTGCGTCCTGATAACGATTTCCAAATCTCTCCTATCTGCTCACAAGGATTCCCAAAACTGTCCTCTCTGCTCTCACTTCTCTTCTCTTTTGTATTCCAATTCTGTCCCCTCACCTCACCACTGTTTGAAATCTCTCATCCTATCTCCACATAATAAATTGTAAATCTTTCCTCTATCCTCACTGCTCATAAATCTTTCCTTGTATCTCTTTTCTCATCTCTCCTCAGAACGATTTCCAAATCTCCTGTCTCATCTCTCCTCATAATTAATTTGAGTTCTCTCCTCCTATCTCCTCATAACGATTTCCAAATCTCTTTTCTGTGCTATCACCTCCTCGTCATAAGTATTCCAACATCTCTGCTGTTCCTCACAAATGTTTACAAATCTCTCGTCCTCTCTGCATAATTTCTTCTAAATCTCTCCTCTACCCTTTCTCCTGATAACTATTTTGAAACTGCCCTCTCTGTGTCCTGATAACGATTTCCAAATCTGTCCTATCTGTTCACAAGGATTCCCGAAACTCTCCTCTCTGCTCTCACTCTCTTCTCTTTAGTATTGCACATTCTCTCCCCTCTCCTCACAACTGTTTCCAGATCGCTCATCCTATCTCCACATAATTAATTCTAAATCTTCCTGTAACCTCTCTCCTCATAACGATTTCCAAATCTCTCCTTTCTCCTCATAATTATTTCCGAATCTCTCGCCTCTCACCTCTCCTCTTAATTAATTTGAGATGTCTCCTCTATATCCTCATAACGATTTCCAAATCTCTATCTGCTGATAACGATTTCGGAATCTCTCTTCTGTGCTATCCCCTCTCTACGCCTAAGTATTCCAAAATACCTACTGTCTCCTGACAAATCTTTAAAACTCTCTCCTCCTCTCCGCAGAATGAATTCTAAATCTTTCCTCTACGCTGTGCTCGGAAATTTTACCAATATGTCTTTTCTCCTCTCTTTCATAACTATTTCCTTTCATCTCGTGTCCTCTGTCCTCATGACCATTTCGAAATCTCCCATCTCCTGTGTCCTGATAACGATTTCCAAATCTCTCCTTTCTCTTCATAATGATTTCCAATTTTGTCCTCTCATGTCTCGTTTTAATTAATTTGAGCTCTCCATTATCTTCTCATAACGATTTCCAAATATCTCTTTTGTGCTATCACCTCCCTCCTCATAAGTATTCCAAAACCTCTACTGTCTCCACACAAATGTTTACAGATCTCTCCTCCTCGTCCGCATAATTGCTTCTAAATCCTCTATCCTCTCTCCTCATAACTATTTCGAAATCTCTCCTCTCAATTAATTTGAGATCTCTCCTCCTATATCCTCATA
This sequence comes from Camelus ferus, assembly GCF_009834535.1. Classification (NCBI taxonomy): domain Eukaryota; kingdom Metazoa; phylum Chordata; class Mammalia; order Artiodactyla; family Camelidae; genus Camelus; species Camelus ferus. The sequence goes on along the minus strand of NW_022588305.1, from coordinate 2,493 downwards.
ACTATTTCCAAATCTCTATCTGCTGATAACGATTTCGTATCTCTCTTCTGTGCTATCCCCTCTCTAATCCTACGTATTCCAAAATCTCTACTGTCTCCTGAAATGTGTAAAACTCTCTCCTCCTCTATCCGCATAATTGCTTCTAAATCTCTCCTCTATCCTCTCTCCTAACTATTTCAAAATCTCCTGTCTGCGTCCTGATAACGATTTCCAAATCTCTCCTATCTGCTCACAAGGATTCCCAAAACTGTCCTCTCTGCTCTCACTTCTCTTCTCTTTTGTATTCCACAATCTCTCCCCTCACCTCACCACTGTTTTGAAATCTCTCATCCTATCTCCACATAATAAATTGTAAATCTTTCCTCTATCCTCACTGCTCATAAATTTCCTTGTATCTCTTTCTCATCTCTCCTCAGAACGATTTCCAAATCTCTCCTGTCTCATCTCTCCTCATAATTAATTTGAGTTCTTCTCCTATCTCCTCATAACGATTTCCAAATCTCTTTTCTGTGCTATCACCTCCCTCGTCATAAGTATTCCAACATCTCTGCTGTCTCCTCACAAATGTTTACAAATCTCTCGTCCTCTCTGCATAATTTCTTCTAAATCTCTCCTCTACCCTTTCTCCTGATAACTATTTTGAAACTGCCCTCTCCTGTGTCCTGATAACGATTTCCAAATCTCTCCTATGTGCTCACAAGGATTCCTGAAACTTCCTCTCTGCTCTCACCTCTCTTCTCTTTAGTATTGCACATTCTCTCCCCTCTCCTCACAACTGTTTCCAGATCGCTCATCCTATCTCCACATAATTAATTCTAAATTTTCCTGTAACCTCTCTCCTCATAACGATTTCCAAATCTCTCCTTTCTCCTCATAATTATTTCCGAATCTCTCGCCTCTCACCTCTCCTCTTAATTAATTTGAGATGTCTCTCGTATATCCTCATAACGATTTCCAAATCTCTATCTGCTGATAACGATTTCGGAATCTCTTTCTGTGCTATCCCCTCTCTACGCCTAAGTATTCCAAAATACCTACTGTCTCCTGACAAATCTTTAAAACTCTCTCCTCCTCTCTCCGCAGAATGAATTCTAAATCTTTCCTCTATCCGCTGTGCTCGGAAATTTTTACCAATATGTCTTTTCTCCTCTCTTCTCATAACTATTTCCTTTCATCTCGTGTCCTCTGTCCTCATGACCATTTCGAAATCTCCCATCTCCTGTGTCCTGATAACGATTTCAAATCTCTGCTCTCTGCTCTCACCTCTCTTCTGTTTAGTATTCCACAGTCTTCCTCTCACCTCACAACTGTTTCCAGATCTCTCATCCTATCTCCACATAATGAATTCTAAATCTTTCCTCTAACCTCTCTCCTCATAACGATTTCCAAATCTCTCCTCTTAATTAATTTGAGATATCTCCTGCTATATCCTCATATCGATTTCCAAATCTCGATCTCTGATAACGATTTCGGAATCTCTCTTCTGTGCTATCCCCTCTGTAAGCCTAAGTATTCCAAAATACCTACTGTCTCCTCACAAATGTTTACACATCTCTCCTCCTCTTCCGCATAACTAATTCTAAAGCTCTCCTGTATGCTCTCTTGTCATAAATACTTAATAATATCTTTTCTCCTGTCTCCTTATAAGTATTTCTAAATCTCTCCTGTGCTGTGTCCTCTGAACGATTTCCAACTCTCCTTACTCCTCATAATGAGTTCCAATTTTGACCTCTCATGTCTCATTTTAATTAATTTCAGCTCTCCAGTATATTCTCATAACGATTTCCAAATATCTCTTCTGTGCTATCACCTCCCTCCTCATAAGTATTCCAAAATCTCTACTATCTCCTCACAAATGTTTACAAATCTCTCCTCCTCTATCCGCATAATTGCTTCTAAATCTCTCCTCTATCCTCTCTCCTCATAACTATTTCAAAATCTCCGTCTCCTGCGTCCTGATAACGATTTCCAAATCTCTCTATCTGCTCACAAGGATTCCCAAAACTGTCCTCTCTGCTCTCACTTCTCTTCTCTTTTGTATTCCACAATCTCTCCCCTCACCTCACCACTGTTTTGAAATCTCTCATCCTATCTCCACATAATAAATTGTAAATCTTTCCTCTATCCTCACTGCTCATAAATCTTTCCTTGTATCTCTTTTCTCATCTCTCCTCAGAACGATTTCCAAATCTCACCTGTCTCATCTTCCTCATAATTAATTTGAGTTCTCTCCTCCTATCTCCTCATAACGATTTCCAAATCTCTTTTCTGTGCTATCACCTCCCTCGTCATAAGTATTCCAACATCTCTGCTGTCTCCTCACAAATGTTTACAAATCTCTCGTCCTCTCTGCATAATTTCTTCTAAATCTCTCCTCTACCCTTTCTCCTGATAACTATTTTGAAAACTGCCCTCTCCTGTGTCCTGATAACGATTTCCAAATCTGTCCTATCTGTTCACAAGGATTCCCGAAACTCTCCTCTCTGCTCTCAC
>NW_022588304.1:0-18099 GCF_009834535.1 Camelus ferus | reverse complement strand
CTGTAAAACCGAGTTGGATCTAGTACCCTCCCCATATATATGTATGGAGTGGAGTTTGCAAGTGAAAAGAAACTTTGTGTTCCCAACAATCTATGTGAAGGACGGCTTTCACACACACTTATCTCTCAGAACTGAGCATGTGTAGAGACGTTCGTTCATCTAGCACAAAGGGAACGGTTTGCAGGGGAAATTTTACTCTTGTTTCTCAGTTTGTTTCCTAGTGCCGGTTTGAAGTTCCTGCAGTTTTCACTGTAAAACCGAGTTGGAGCTAGTACCTCTCCATATATATGTATGCAACGGAGTTTAGAAATGAAAAAACTATGTGTTCCCAAAGATAGGGGAAGGACGGCTTTGACACACACTTATCTCTCAGAACTCAGCATGTGGGGAGAGGTTCGTTCATCTAGCACAAAGGAAACGCGATGCAGGAGAAACTTTTACTCTGGTTTCCCAGTATGTTTCCTAGTGCCGGTTTTGAACTTCCTGCAGTTTTCACTGTAAACCGAGTTGGAGCGAAATACCTCCCCATATATATTTATGGAGTGGAGTTTGCAAGTGAAAAGGAACTTTGTGTTCCAACAAGCTAGTTGAAGGACGGCTTTCACACACACTTATCTCACAGAACTGAGCATGTGGAGAGACGTTCGTTCATCTAGCACAATGGGAACGGGTTGCAGGAGAAACTTTTACTCTGGTTTCTCAGTCTGTTTCCTAGTGCCGGTTTGAAGATTCTGAAGTTTTCACTGCAAATCCGAGTTGGAGCTAGTAGCACCCAATATATATGTATGGAGTGGAGTTTGCAAGTGATAAGAAACTTTGTGTTCCGAACAAGCTAGGTGAAAAATTTCTTTCACACACACTTATCTCTCAGAACTGAGCATGTGGAGAGACGTTCTTTCATCTAGCACAAAGGGAAAGGGTTGCAGGAGGAACTTTTACTCTGGTTTCTCAGTCTGTTTCCTAGTGCCGGTTTGAAGTTCCTGCAGTTTTCACTGTAAAACCGAGTTGGTGCTAGTAACTCCCCATATATATGTATGGAGTGGAGTTTGCATCTGAAAAGAAACATTGTGTTCCCAACAAGCTAGGTGAAGGACGGCTTTCACACACACTTATCTCTCAGAACTGAGCATGTGGAGATAACTTCGTTCATATGGCACAAAGTGAACGGGTTGCAGTAGAAAAATTTACAATGGTTTCTCAATCTGTGTCCTGTTGCCGGTTTGAAGTACCTGCAGTTTTCACTGTCAAACCCAGTTGGATCTAGAACCTACCTATATATATGTATGGAGAGGAGTTTGCAAATTAAAAGAAACTTTGTGTACCCAACAAGCTAGGTGAAGGACGGCTTTCACACACATTTATCTCTCAGAACAGAGCATGTGGAGAGACGTTCGTTCATCTAGCACAAAGGGAACGGGTTGCAGGGGAAACTTTTTCTCTGGTTTCTCCGTCTGTTTCCTAGTGCCGGTTTGAAGTTCCTGCAGTTTTCACTGTAAAACCGATTTGGAGCTAGTACTTCCCCATATATATGTATGGATGGAGTTTGCAAGTGAAAAGAACTTTGTGTTCCCAACAGCTTAGAAAAAACGGCTTTCACACACACTATCTCTCATAACTGAGCATGTGGAGGACGTTCGTTCATCTACCACAAAGGAACGGTTGCAAGGAAACTTTTACTCTGGTTTCTCAGTCTGTTTCCTGTTGCCGGTTTTGAAGTTCCTGCAGTTTTCACTGTAAAACCGAGCTGGATATCGTACCTCCCATATATACGTATGGAGTGGAGTTTGCACTGAAAAGAAAACTTTGTGTTCCAACAGCTAGGTGAAGGACGGCTTTCACACACCAATATCTCTCAGAACTGAGCATGTGGAGATACCTTCGTTCATCTGGCACAAAGGGAACGGTTACATGAGAAACATTTACTCTGGTTTTCTTAGTCTGTGTCAGTGCCGTTGAATTCCTGCAGTTTTCACTGTAAAACCCAGTTGAGCTAGAACATACCTATATATATGTATGGAGTGGAGTTTGCAAGTGACAAGAAAATTTGTGTTCCCAACAGGCTAGCTGAAGGACGGCTTTCACACACAACTTATCTCTCAGAACTGAGCTGTGGAGAGACGTTCGTTCATCCAGCACAAAGGGAACTTGTTGCAGTTGTAACATTTACTCTGGTTTCTCAGTATGTTTTCCTAGTGCCGGTTTGAATTTCCTGCATTTTCACTGTAAAAGCGAGTGTGCTAGTAACTCCCATATTATATGTATGGAGTGGGAGTTTGCATCTGAAAAGAAACATTGTGTTCCCAACAAGCTAGGTGAAGGACGGCATTCACACACACTTAGCTCTCAAAACTGAGCATGGAGATAACTTCGTTCATCTGGCACAAAGTGAACGGGTTGCAAGTAAAAAAATTTACACTGGTTTCCAATCTGTGTCCTGTTTGCCGGTTTGATACCTGCAGTTTTCACTGTCAAACCCAGTTGGATCAGAACCTACCTATATATAGTATGGAAGGAGTTTGCAAATTAAAAAATTTTGTGTAACCCACAAGCTAGGTGAGGACGGCTTTCACACACATTTATCTCTCAGAACAGAGCATGTGGAGAGACGTTCGTTCATCTAGCACAAAGGGAACGGGTTGCAGGGGAACTTTTCTCTGGTTTCTCAGGCTGTTTCCTAGTGCCGGTTTTGAAGTTCCTGCAGTTTTCACTGTAAAAACCGAGTTGGAGCTAGTACTTCCCCATATATATGTATGGAATGGAGTTTGCAAGTGAAAAGAAACTTGTGTTTCCCCAACAAGCTAGTAATAAAACGGCTTTCACACACAGCTTATCTCTCATAATGAGCAGTGGAGGACGTTCGTTCATCTACCACAAAGGGAACGGTTGCAAGGAAACTTTTACTCTGGTTTCTCAGTCTGTTTTCCTTTGCCGGTTTGAAGTTCCTGCAGTTTCACTTAAACCGAGCTGGATATAGTACCTCCCCATATATATGTATGGAGTGGAGTTTTGCACGAAAAGAAACTTTGGTTCCCAACAAGCTAGGTGATGACGGCTTTACACACAATTATCTCTCAGAACTGAGCATGTGGAGAAACCTTCGTTCATCTGGCACAAAGGGACGGTTACAGGAGAAACATTTACTCTGGTTTCTTAGTCTGTGTCCTAGTGCCGGTTTGAAATTCCTGCAGTTTTCACTGTAAAACCCAGTTTGGAGCTAGACCTACCATATATATGTATGAGTGGAGTTTGCAAGTGACAAGAAAATTTGTGTTCCCAACAGGCTAGCTGAAGGACGGCTTTCCACACACTTATCTCTCAGAACTGAGCATGTGGAGAGACGTTTCGTTCATCCAGCACAAAGGGAACTTGTTGCAGTTGTACATTTACTCTGGTTCCTCAGTATGTTCCTAGTGCCGGTTTGAAATTTCCCTTGCAGTTTTCTCACTGTAAAAACCGATTTGGAGCTAGTACCTCCCGATATATATGAATGGAGTGGAGTTTGCAAGTGAAAAGAAACTTTGTGTTCCCCAACAAGCTATTTGAAGGACGGCTTTCACACACGCTTATCACTCAGAACTGAGCGTGTGGAGAGGCTTCCCTGCATCTAGCACAAAGGGAACGGTTTTCAGGAGAAACTTTTACTCTGGTTGCTCAGTCTGTTTCCTATGCCGGTTTGAAGTTCCTGCAGTTTTCACTGTAAAACCGATTTGGAGCTAGTACTTCCCCATATATATGTATGGAGTGGAGTTTGCAAGTGAAAAGAAACTTTGTGTTCCCAACAATCTATGTGAAGTACGGCTTTCACACACACATATCGCTCAGAACTGAGCATGTGTAGAGACGTTCGTTCATCTAGCATAAAGGGAACGGGTTGCAGGGGTAACTTTTACTCTGGTTTCTCAGTCTGTTTCCTAGTGCCGGTTTGAAGTTCCTGCATTTTTCACTGTAAAACCGAGTCGGAGCTAGTACCTCTCCATATATATGTATGGAGTGGAGTTTGCAAGTGAAAAGAAACTATGTGTTCCGAACAAGATAGGGGAAGGACGGCTTTCACACACACTTATCTCCCAGAATTCAGCATGTGGGGAGAGGTTCGTTCATCTAGCACAAAGGGAATGGGATGCAGGAGAAACTTTTACTCTGGTTTCCCAGTATGTTTCTTAGTGCCGGTTTGAAGTTCCTGCAGTTTTCACTGTAAAACCGAGTTGGAGCGAGTACCTCCCCATATATATGTATGGACTGGAGTTTGCAAGTGAAAAGGAACTTTGTGTTCCAAACAAGCTAGATGAAGTACGGCTTTCACACACACTTATCTCTCAGAAATGAGCATGTGTAGAGACGTTCTTTCATGTAGCACAAAGGGAACGGGTTGCAGGAGAAACTACTACTCTGGTTTCTCACTCTGTTTCCTAGTGCCGGTTGGAAGTTCCTGCTGTTTTCACTGTAAAACCAAGATGGAGCTAGTACCTCCCCATATATATGTATGGAGTGGAGTTTGCAAGTGAAAAGAAAACTTTGTGTTCCCAACAAGCTAGTTGAAGGACGGCTTTCACACACACTTATCTCTCAGAACTGAGCATGTGGAGAGACGTTCGTTCATGTAGCACAAAGGAACGGGTTGCAGGAGAAACTTTTTCTCTGGTTTCTCAGTCTGTTTCCTAGTGCCGGTTTGAAGTTCCTTCAGTTTTCACTGTAAAACAGAGTTGGAGCTAGTACTTCCCCATATATATGTATGGAGTGGAGTTTTCAAGTGAAAAGGAACTTTGTGTCCCCAACAAGATAGGAGAAAAACGGCTTTCACACACACATCTCTCATACCTGAGCATTTGGAGAGACGTTCGTTCATCTAGCACAAAGGGTACGGGTTGCAGGAGAAACTTTTACTCTGTTTTCTCAGTCTGTTTCCTAGTGCCGGTTTGATTTCCTGCAGTTTTCACTGTAAAACCCAGTTGGAGCTCGAACCTACCTATATATGTATGGCGTGGAGTTTGCAGTGACAAGAAACTTTGTGTTCCCAACGAGCTAGCTGAAGAACGGCTTTCACACACACTTATCTCTCAGAACTGAGCATGTGGAGAGACGTTCGTTCATTCAGCACAAAGGGAACTGTTTGCAAGGGATAAACTTCTACTCTGGTTTCTCACGTCGGTTCCTACTGTGCCGGTGTGAAGTTCCTGCAGGTTTCACTGTAAACAGAGTGGAGCTAGTACTCCCCAATATATATGTAATGGAGTGGAGTTTGCAAGTGAAAAGAAACTTTGTGTTCCCAACAAGCTAGTGAAGGATCGCTTTAACTCACACATATCTCTCAGAACTGAGCATGTGGAGAGACCTTCGTGCATCTAGCACAAATGGAACGGTTTCAGGAGAAACTTTTACTCTGGTTGCTCAGTCTGTTCCTATTGCCGGTTTGAAGTTCCTGCAGTTTTCACTGTAAAACCGAGTTGGATCTAGTACCTCCCCCATATATATGTATGGAGTGGAGTTTGCAAGTGAAAAGAAACTTTTGTGTTCCCAACCAATCTATGTGAAGGACGGCTTTCACACACACTTATCTCTCAGAACTGAGCATGTGTAGAGACGTTCGTTCATCTAGCACAAAGGGAACGGTTGCAGGGAAATTTTACTCTAATTTCTCAGTTTGTTTCCTAGTGCCGGTTTGAAGTTCCTGCAGTTTTCACTGTAAAACCGAGTTGGAGCTAGTACCTGTCCATATATATGTATGCAGCGGAGTTTGCAAATGAAAAGAAACTATGTGTTCGCAACAAGATAGGGGAAGGACGGCTTTCACACACACTTATCTCTCAGAATCAGCATGTGGGGAGATGTTCGTTCATGTAGCACAAATGGAACACGATGCAGTGAGAAACTTTTACCTCTGGTTTCCCCAGTATGTTTCCTAGTGCCGGTATGAAGTTACTGCAGTTTTCACTGTAAAACCGAGTTGGAGCGAATACCCTCCCCATATATATGTATGGAGTGGAGTTGCAAGTGAAAAAGGAAACTTGTGTTCCCAACCAGCTAGTTGAAGGACGGCTTTCACACACACTTATCTCACAGAACTGAGCATGTGGAGAGACGTTCGTTCATCTAGCACAATGGGAACGGGTTGCAGGGGAAACTTTTACTCTGGTTTCTCAGTCTGTTTTCCTAGTGCCGGTTTGAAGTTTCTGAAGTTTTCACGCAAATCGAGTTGGAGCTAGTAGCACCAATATATATGTATGGAGTGGAGTTTGCAAGTGATAAGAAACTTTGTGTTCCGAACAAGCTAGGTGAAAGATTTCTTTTCACACACACTTATCTCTCAGAATTGAGATGTGGAGAGACGTTCTTTCATCTAGACAAAGGGAACGGGTTGCAGAGGAACTTTTACTCTGGTTTCTCAGTCTGTTTCCTAGTGCCGGGTTTGAAGTTCCTGCAGTTTTCACTGTAAAACCGAGTTGGTGCTAGTAACTCCCCATATATATGTATGGAGTGGAGTTTGCATCTGAAAAGAAACATTGTGTTCCCAACAAGCTAGGTGAAGGACGGCTTTCACACCCACTTATCTCTCAGAACTGAGCATGTGGAGATACGTTCGTTCATCTAGGCACAAAGTGAACGGGTTGCAGGAGAAACTTTTACTCTGGTTTCTCATCTGTTTCCTAGTGCCGGTTTGAAGTTCCTGCAGTTTTCACTGTCAAAACCGAGTTGGAGCTAGTACCTACCATATATATGTATGGAGTGGAGTTTGCAAGTGACAAGAAACTTTGTGTTCCCAACAAGCTAGGTGAAGTACGGCTTTCACACACACTTATCCTCTCAGAACAGAGCATGTGGAGAGACGTTCGTTCATCTAGCAGAAACGGAACGGGTATGCAGGTGAAACTTTTACTCTGGTTTCTCAGTCTGTTTCCTAGTGCCGGTTTGAAGTTCCTGCAGTTTCACTGTAAAACCGAGTTGGAGCTAGTACCTCCCCATATATATGTATGGAGTGGAGTTTGCAAGTGAAAAGAACTTTGTGTTCCCAACAAGCTAGGTGAAGGACGGCTTCACACACACTTATCTCTCAGAACTGAGCATGTGGAGAGACGTTCGTTCATCTAGCACAAAGGGAACGGGTGCAGGAGAAACTTTTACTCTGGTTTCTCAGTCTGTTTCCTAGTGCCGGTTTGAAGTTCCTGCAGTTTTCACTTATAAAACCGAGTTGGAGCTAGTACATCCCCATATATATGTATGGAGTGGAGTTTGCAAGTGAAAAGAAACTTTGTGTTCCAAACAAGCTAGGTGAAGGACGGCTTTCACACACACTTATCTCTCAGAACTGAGCATGTGAGAGACGTTCTTTCATCTAGCACAAAGGGAACGGGTTGCAGGAGAACTTTTACTCTGGTTTCTCACTTCTGTTTCCTAGTGCCGGTTTGAAGTTCCTGCAGTTTTCACTGTAAAACCGAGTTGGAGCTATACCTCCCCATATATATGTATGGAGTGGAGTTGAAAGTGAAAAGAAACATTGTGTTCCCAACAAGCTAGGTGAAGGACGGCTTTCACACACACTTATCTCTCAGAACTGAGCATGTGGAGATACATTCGTTCATCTGGCAAAAAGGGAACGGGTTGCAGGAGAACATTTACACTGGTTTCTCAGTCTGTGTCCTATTGCCGGTTTGAAGTTCCTGCAGTTTTCACTGTCAAACCCCAGTTGGAGCTATTACCCCCCTATATATATGTATGGAGTGGGTTTGCAAGTGACAAGAAACTTTGTGTTCCCAACAAGCTAGGTGAAGGACGGCTTTCACACACACTTATCTCTCAAGAACTGAGCATGTGGAGAGACGTTCGTTCATACTAGCACAAAGGGAACGTGTTGCAGGGTAACATTTACTCTGGTTTCTCAGTATGTTTCCTAGTGCCGGTGTGAATTTCCTGCAGTTTTCACTGTAAAACCGAGTTGGAGCTAGTACCTCCCCATATATATGAATGGAGTGGAGTTTGCAAGTGAAAAGAAACTTTGTGTTCCCAACAAGCTAGGTGAAGGACGGCTTTCACAGACACTTATCTCACAGAACTGAGCATGTGGAGAGACGTTCGTTCATACAGCACAAAGGGAACTTGTTGCAGGTGTAACATTTACTCTGGTTTCTCAGTATGTTTCCTAGTGCCGGTGTGAATTTCCTGCAGTTTTCACTGTAAAACCGATTTGGAGCTATTACCTCCCCATATATATGAATGGAGTGGAGTTGGCAAGTGAAAAGAAACTTGTGTTCCCAACAAGCTAGGTGAAGGACGGCTTTCACACACACTTATCTCTCAGAACTGAGCATGTGGAGAGACGTTCGTTCATGTAGCACAAAGGAACGGGTTGCAGGAGAAACTTTTTCTCTGGTTTATCAGTCTGTATCCTAGTGCCGGTTTGTAGTTCCTGCAGTTTTCACTGTAAAACAGAGTTGGAGCTAGTACCTCCCCTTATATATGTATGGAGTGGAGTTTGCAAATTAAAAGAAACTTTGTGTACCCAACAAGCTTAGGTGAAGGACGGCTTTCACACACTTTATCTCTCAGAACTGAGCATGTGGAGAGATGTTCGTTCATCTAGCACAAAGGGAATCGGGTTGCAGGAGAAACTTTTACTCTGGTTTCTCAGTCTGTTTCCTAGTGCCGGTTTGAAGTTTCCTGCAGTTTTTCACTGTCAAAACCGAGTTGGAGCTAGTACCTCCCCATATATATGTATGGAGTGGAGTTTGCAAGTGATAAGAAACTTGTGTTCCCAACAAGCTAGGTGAAGGACGGCTTTCACACACACTTATCTCTCAGAACTGAGCATGTGGAGAGACGTTCGTTCATCTAGCACAAAGGGAACGGGTTGCAGGAGAAACTTTTACTCTGGTTTCTCAGTCTGTTTCCTAGTGCCGGTTTGAAGTTCCTGCAGTTTTCACTGTAAAACCGAGTTGGAGCTAGTACCTCCCCATATATATGTATGGAGTGGAGTTTGCAAGCTGAAAAGAAAACTTTGTGTTCCCAACAAGCTAGGTGAAGGACGGCTTTCACACACACTTATCTCTCAGAACTGAGCATGTGGAGATACCTTCGTTCATCTGGCACAAAGGGAACGGGTTTGCAGGAGAAAAATTTACACTGGTTTCTCAGTCTGTGTCCTGTTGCCGGTTTTGAAAGTTCCTGCAGTTTTCACTGTCAAACCCAGTTGGAGCTATAACCTACCTATATATATGTATGGAGTGGAGTTTGCAAGTGACAAGAAACTTGTGTTCCCAACAAGCTAGGTGAAGACGGCTTTAACACACACTTATCTCTCAGAACTGAGCATGTGGAGAGACGTTCGTTCATCTAGCACAAACGGAACGGGTTGCAGGAGAAACTTTTACTCTGGTTTCTCAGTCTGTTTTCCTAGCTGCCGGTTTGAAGTTCCTGCAGTTTTCACTGTAAAACCGAGTTTGGAGCTAGTACCTCCCCATATATATGTATGGAGTGGAGTTTGCAAGTGAAAAGAAACTTTGTGTTCCCAACAAGCTAGGTGAAGGACGGCTTTTACACACACTTATCTCTCAGAACTGAGCATGTGGAGAGACGTTCGTTCATCTAGCACAAAGGGAACGGGTTGCAGGAGAAAACTTTTTACTCTGGTTCTCAGTCTGTTTCCTAGTGCCGGTTTGAAGTTCCTGCAGTTTTCACTGTAAAACCGAGTTGGAGCTAGTACCTCCCCATATATATGTATGGAGTGGAGTTTGCAAGTGAAAAGAAACTTTGTGTTCCCAACAAGCTAGGTGAAGGACGGCTTTCACACACACTTATCTCTCAGAACTGAGCATGTGGAGAGACGTTCGTTCATCTAGCACAAAGGGAACGGGTTGCAGGAGAAACTTTACTCTGGTTTCTCAGTCTGTTTCCTAGTGCCGGTTTGAAGTTCCTGCAGTTTTCACTGTAAACCGAGTTGGAGCTAGTACCTCCCCATATATATGTATGGAGTGGAGTTTGCAAGTGAAAGAAACTTTGTGTTCCCAACAAGCTAGCTGAAGGACGGCTTTCACACACACTTATCTCTCAGAACTGAGCATGTGGAGATACCTTCGTTCATCTGGCACAAAGTGAACGGGTTGCAGGAGAAACTTTTACACTGGTTTCTCAGTCTGTGTCCTGTTGCCGGTTTGAAGTTCCTGCAGTTTTCACTGTCAAAACCCAGTTGGAGCTAGAACCTACCTATATATATGTATGGAGTGGAGTTTGCAAGTGACAAGAAACTTTGTGTTCCCAACAAGCTATGTGAAGTACGGCTTTCACACACACTTATCTCTCAGAACAGAGCATGTGGAGAGACGTTCGTTCATCTAGCAGAACGGAACGGGTTGCAGGAGAAACTTTTACTCTGGTTTCTCATTCTGTTTCCTACTGCCGGTTTGAAGTTCCTGCAGTTTTCACTGTAAAACCGAGTTGGAGCTAGTACCTCCCCATATATATGTATGGAGTGGAGTTTGCAAGTGAAAAGAAACTTTGTGTTCCCAACAAGCTAGGTGAAGGACGGCTTTCACACACACTTATCTCTCAGAACTGAGCATGTGGAGAGACGTTCGTTCATCTAGCACAAAGGGAACGGGTTGCAGGAGAAACTTTTACTCTGGTTTCTCAGTCTGTTTCCTAGTGCCGGTTTGAAGTTCCTGCAGTTTTCACTGTAAAACCGAGTTGGAGCTCGTACCTACCCATATATATGTATGGAGTGGAGTTTGCAGTGAAAAGAAACTTTGTGTTCCCAACAAGCTAGGTGAAGGACGGCTTTCACACACACTTATCTCTCAGAACTGAGCATGTGGAGAGACGTTCGTTCATCAGGCACAAAGGGAACTGGTTGCAGGAGAAATTTTTACTCTGGGTTTTCAGTCTGTTTCCTAGTGCCGTTTTGAATTTCCTGCAGTTTTCACTGTAAAACCGAGTTGGAGCTAGTACCTCCCATATATATGTATGGAGTGGAGTTTGCAAGTGAAAAGAAACTTTGTGTTCCCAACAAGCTAGGTGAAGGACGGCTTTCACATCACACTTATCTCTCAGAACTGAGCATGTGGAGAGACGTTCGTGCATCTAGCACAAATGGAACGGTTTGCAGGAGAAACTTTTACTCTGGTTTCTCAGTCTGTTTCCTAGTGCCGGTTTGAAGTTCCTGCAGTTTCACTGTAAAACCGAGTTGGAGCTAGTACCTCCCCATATATATGTATGGAGTGGAGTTTGCAAGTGAAAAGAAACTTTGTGTTCCCAACAAGCTATGTGAAGGACGGCTTTCACACACACTTATCTCTCAGAACTGAGCATGTGGAGAGACGTTCGTTCATCTAGCACAAAGGGAACGGGTTTGCAGGAGAAATTTTACTCTTGTTTCTCAGTTGTTTCCTAGTGCCGGTTTGAAGTTCCTGCAGTTTTCACTGTAAAACCGAGTTGGAGCTAGTACCTCCCATATATATGTATGGCAGTGGAGTTTGCAAGTGAAAAGAAACTATGTGTTCCCAACAAGATAGGGGAAGGACGGCTTTCACACACACTTATCTCTCAGAACTCAGCATGTGGGGAGAGGTTCGTTCATCTAGCACAAAGGGAACGCGATGCAGGAGAAACTTTTACTCTGGTTTCCCAGTATGTTTCCTAGTGCCGGTTTGAACTTCCTGCAGTTTTCACTGTAAAACCGAGTTGGAGCGAATACCTCCCCATATATATTTATGGAGTGGAGTTTGCAAGTGAAAAGGAACTTTGTGTTCCCAACAAGCTAGTTGAAGGACGGCTTTCACACACACTTATCTCACAGAACTGAGCATGTGGAGAGACGTTCGTTCATCTAGCACAATGGGAACGGGTTGCAGGAGAAACTTTTACTCTGGTTTCTCAGTCTGTTTCCTAGTGCCGGTTTGAAGTTTCTGAAGTTTTCACTGCAAATCAGAGTTGGAGCTAGTAGCACCCAATATATATGTATGGAGTGGAGTTTGCAAGTGATAAGAAACTTTGTGTTCCGAACAAGCTAGGTGAAAGATTTCTTTCACACACACTTATCTCTCAGAACTGAGCATGTGGAGAGACGTTCTTTCATCTAGCACAAAGGGAAAGGGTTGCAGGAGAAACTTTTACTCTGGTTTCTCAGTCTGTTTCCTACTGCCGGTTTGAAGTTCCTGCAGTTTTCACTGTAAAACCGAGTTGGTGCTAGTAACTCCCCATATATATGTATGGAGTGGAGTTTGCATCTGAAAAGAAACATTGTGTTCCCAACAAGCTAGGTGAAGGACGGCTTTCACACACGCTTATCTCTCAGAACTGAGCATGTGGAGATAACTTCGTTCATCTGGCACAAATTGAACGGGTTGCAGTAGAAAAATTTACACTGGTTTCTCAATCTGTGTCCTGTTGCCGGTTTGAAGTACCTGCAGTTTTCACTGTCAAACCCAGTTGGAGCTAGAACCTACCTATATATATGTATGGAGTGGAGTTTGCATCTGAAAAGAAACTTTGTGTTCCCAACAAGCTAGGTGAAGTACGGCTTTCACACACACTTACCTCTCAGAACAGAGCATGTGGAGAGACGTTCGTTCATCTAGCAGAAACGGAACGGGATGCAGGTGAAACTTTTACTCTGGTTTCTCAGTCTGTTTCCTACTGCCGGTTTGAATTTCCTGCAGATTTCACTGTAAAACCGAGTTGGATCTAGTACCTCCCCATATATATGTATGGAGTGGAGTTAGCAAGTGAAAAGAAACTTTGTGTTCCCAACAAGCTAGGTGAAGGACGGCTTTCACACACACTTATCTCTCAGATCTGAGCATGTGGAGATACCATCGTTCATCTGGCACAAAGGGAACGGGTTGCAGGAGAAACATTTACACTGGTTTCTCAGTCTGTGTCCTGTTGCCGGTTTGAAGTTCCTGCAGTTTTCACTGTCAAACCCAGTTGGAGCTAGAACCTACCTATATATATGTAGGGAGTGGAGTTTGAAAGTGACAAAAAACTTTGTGTTCCCAACAAGCTAGGTGAAGGACGGCTTTAACACACACTTATCTCTCAGAACTGAGCATGTGGAGAGACGTTCGTTCATCTAGCACAAAAGGAACGGGTTGTAGGAGAAACTTTTACTCTGGTTTCTCAGTCTGTTTCCTAGTGCCGGTTTGAAGTTCCTGCAGTTTTCACTGTAAAACCGAGTTGGAGCTAGTACCTCCCAATATATATGTATGGAGTGGAGTTTGCAAGTGAAAAGAAACTATGTGTTCCCGACAAGCTAGGTGAAGGACGGCTTTCACACACACCTTATCTCTCAGAACTCAGCATGTGGGGAGAGGTTCGTTCATCTAGCACAAAGGGAACGGGATGCAGGAGAAACTTTTACTCTGGTTTCCCAGTATGTTTCCTAGTGCCGGTTTGAAGTTCCTGCAGTTTTCATTATAAAACCGAGTTGGAGCTAGTACCTCCCCATATATATTTATGGAGTGGAGTTTGCAAGTGAAAAGCAACTTTGTGTTCCCAACAAGCTAGGTGAAGGACGGCTTTCACACACACTTAACTCTCAGAACTGAGCATGTGTAGAGACGTTCTTTCATGTAGCACAAAGGGAACGGGTTGAAGGAGAAACTTCTACTCTGGTTTCTCACTCTGTTTCCTACTGCCGGTTTGAAGTTCCTGCAGTTTTCACTGTAAAACCGAGTTGGAGCTATTACCTACCCATATATATGTATGGAGTGGAGTTTGCAAGTGAAAAGAAACATTGTGTTCCCAACAAGCTAGGTGAAGTGCGGCTTTCACACACACTTATCACTCAGAACTGAGCATGTGGAGATACATTCGTTCACCTGGCACAAAGGGAACGGGTTGCAGGAGAAACATTTACACTGGTTTCTCAGTCTGTGTCCTGTTGCCGGTTTGAAGTTCCTGCAGTTTTCACTGTCAAACCCAGTTGGAGCTATTACCTCCCTATATATATGTATGGAGTGGGGTTTGCAAGTGACAAGAAACTTGGTGTTCCCAACAAGCTAGGTGAAGGACGGCTTTCACAGACACTTATCTCACAGAACTGAGCATGTGGAGAGACGTTCGTTCATCTAGCACAAAGGAACGGGTTGCAGGAGAAACTTTTTACTCTGTTTTCTCAGTCTGTCTCCTAGTGCCGGTTTGAAGTTCCTGCAGTTTTCACTGTAAAACAGAGTTGGAGCTAGTACCTCCCCATATATATGTATGGAGTGGAGTTTGCAAGTGAAAGAAACTTTGTGTCCCAACAAGCTAGGTGAAGGACGGCTTTCACACACATTATCTCTCAGAACATGAGCATGTGGAGAGACGTTCGTTCATCTAGCACAATGGGAACTGGTTGCAGGAGTAACATTTTACTCTGGTTTCTCAGTCTGTTTCCTAGTGCCGGTTTGAAGTTTCTGCAAGTTTCTCACTGTAAACCAGAGTTGGAGCTAGTACCTCCCCATATATATGTATGGAGTGGAGTTTGCAAGTGATAAGAAACTTTGTGTTCCCAACAAGCTAGGTGAAGGACTTTCTTTCACACACACTTATCTCTCAGAACTGAGCATGTGGAGAGACGTTCGTTTCATCTAGCACAAAGGGAACGGGTTGCAGGAGAAACTTATTACTCTGGTTTCTCAGTCTGTATCCTAGTGCAGGTTTGAAGTTTCCTGCAGTTTTCACTGTCAAATCAGAGTTGGAGCTAGTAGCACCCATATATATGTATGGAGTGGAGTTTGCATCTGAAAAGAAACTTTGTGTTCCCAACAAGCTAGGTGAAGGACGGCTTTACACACACACTTATCTCTCAGAACTGAGCATGTGGAAGATACCTTCGTTCATCTGGCACAAAGTGAACGGGTTGCAGTAGAAAAATTTACACTGGTTTCTCAATCTGTGTCCTGTTGCCGGTTTGAAGTACCTGCAGTTTTCACTGTCAAACCCAGATGGATCTATAACCTACCTATATATATGTATGCAGTGGAGTTTGCAAGTGACAAGAAACTTTGTGTTCCCAACAAGCTAGGTGAAGTACGGCTTTCACACACACTTACCTCTCAGAACAGAGCATGTGGAGAGACGTTCGTTCATCTAGCAGAAACGGAACGGGATGCAGGTGAAACTTTTACTCTGGTTTCTCAGTCTGTTTCCTACTGCCGGTTTGAAATTCCTGCAGATTTCACTGTAAAACCGAGTTGGATCTAGTACCTCCCCATATATATGTATGGAGTGGAGTTAGCAAGTGAAAAGAAACTTTGTGTTCCCAACAAGCTAGGTGAAGGACGGCTTTCACACACTTATCTCTCAGAACTTAGCATGTGGAGATACCATCGTTCAGCTGGCACAAAGGAACGGGTTGCAGGAGAACTTTTACACTGGTTTCTCAGTCTGTGTCCTGTTGCCGGTTTGAAGTTCCTGCAGTTTTCACTGTAAAACGAGTTGGAGCTTGTACCTCCCCATATATATGATGGATGGGGTTGCAAGTGAAAGCACTTTGTGTTCCCAACAAGCTAGTGAAGGACGGCTTTCACACACAATTAACTCTCAGAAATGAGCATGTGTAGATACGTTCTTTCATGTAGCACAAAGGGAACGGGTTGAAGGAGAAACTTCTACACTGGTTTCTCACTCTGTTTCCTACTGCCGGTTTGAAGTTCCTGCAGTTTTCACTGTAAAACCGAGTTGGAGCTATTACCTCCCCATATATATGTATGGAGTGGAGTTTGCATGTGAAAAGAAACTTTGTGTTCCCAACAAGCTAGGTGAAGGATGGCTTTCACAAACACTTATCACTCAGAACTGAGCATGTGGAAATACCTTCGTTCATCTGGCACAAAGGGAACGGGTTGCAGGAGAAACATTTACACTGGTTTCTCAGTCTGTGTCCTGTTGCAGGTTTGAAGTTCCTGCAGTTTTCACTGTCAAACCCAGTTGGAGCTAGTACCTCCCTATATATATGTATGGAGTGGGGTTTGCAAGTGACAAGAAACTTGGTGTTCCCAACAAGCTAGGTGAAGTACGGCTTTCACACACACATATCTCTCAGAACAGAGCAGGTGGAGAGACGTTCGTTCATCTAGCAGGAACGGAACGGTTGCAGGAGAAACTTCTACTCTGGTTTCTCAGCTCTGTTTCCTACTGCCGGTTTGAAGTTCCTGCAGTTTTCACTGTTAAAACCGCGTTGGAGCTAGTACCTCCCCATATATATGTATGGAGTGGAGTTTGCAAGTGAAAAGAAACATTGTGTTCCCAACAAGCTAGGTGAAGTGACGGCTTTCACACTCACTTATCTCTCAGAACTGAGCATGTGGAGATACATTCGTTCATCCTAGCACAAAGGGACGGGTTGCAGGAGAAAACTTTACACTGGTTTCTCAGTCTGTTTCCTGTTGCCGGTTTGAAGTTCCTGCACTTTTTCACTGTCAAACCGAGTTGGAGCTATTACCTCCCATATATATGTATGGAGTGGAGTTTGCAAGTGACAAGAAACTTGGTGTTCCCAACAAGCTAGGTGAAGACGGCTTTCACAGACACTTATCTCATCAGAACTGAGCATGTGGAGAGACGTTCGTTCATCCTAGCACAAGGGAACTTGGTTGCAGGATGTAACCTTTACTCTGGTTTCTCAGTATGTTTCCTAGTGCCGGTGTGAATTTCCTGCAGTTTTCACTGTAAAACCGAGTTGGAGCTATTACCTCCCCATATATATGAATGGAGTGGAGTTTGCAAGTGAAAAGAAACTTTGTGTTCCCAACAAGCTAGGTGAAGGACGGCGCTCACACACACTTATCTTTCAGAACTGAGCATGTGGAGAGACGTTCGTTCATGTAGCACAAAGGAACGGGTTGCAGGAGAAACTTTTTCTCTGGTTTCTCACTCTGTATCCTAGTGCCGGTTTGTAGTTCCTGCAGTTTTCACTGTAAAACAGAGTTGGAGCTAGTACCTCCCCTTATATGTATGGAGTGGAGTTTGCAAATTAAAAGAAACTTTGTGTACCCAACAAGCTAGGTGAAGGACGGCTTTCACAGACATTTATCTCTCAGAACAGAGCATGTGGAGAGACGTTCGTTCATCTAGCACAATGGGAAAGGGTTGCAGGAGAAACTTTTACTCTGGTTTCTCAGTCTGTTTCCTGGTGCAGGTTTGAAGTTTCTGAAGTTTTCACTGCAAATCAGAGTTGGAGCTAGTAGCACCCAGTATATATGTATGGAGTGGAGTTTGCAAGTGATAAGAAACTTTGTGTTCCCAACAAGCTAGGTGAAGGATTTCTTTCACACACACTTATCTCTCAGAACTGAGCATGTGGAGAGACTTTCGTTCATCTAGCACAAAGGGAACGGGTTGCAGGAGAAACTTTTACCTCTGTTTTCTCAGTCTTTTCCTAGTGCCGGTTTTGAAGTTCCTGCACTTTTCACTGTAAAAACTGAGTTGGAACTAGTTAGCACCCAATATATATGTATGGAGTGGAGTTTGCAATCTGATAAGAAACTTTGTGTTCCCAACAAGCTAGGATGAAGGACGGCTTCCACACACACTTATCTCTCAGAACTGAGCATGTGGATATAACCTTCGGCTTCATCTGGCACAAGTGAACGGGTTTGCAGTGAGAAAACTTTACACTGGTTTCTCAGTCTGTTTCCTACTGCCGGTTTGAAGTTCCTGCAGTTTTCACTGTAAAACCGAGTTGGAGCTAGTACTTCCCATATATTGTATGGAGTGGAGTTTGCAAGTGAAAAGAAACTTTGTGTTCCCAACAAGATAAGAGAAAAAACGGCTTTCACACACACTTATCTCTCATACCTGAGCATTTTGAGAGACGTTCGTTCATCTAATACAAAGGGAACGGTTTGCAGGGGATACTTTTTCTCTGGTTTCTCAGTCTGTTTCCGGTTGACGGTTTGAAGTTCCTGCAGTTTTCACTGTAAAACCGATTAGGAGCTAGTACCTCCCCATATATGTATGGAGTGGAGTTTGCAACTGAAAAGAAACTTTGTGTTCCCAACAAGCTAGGTGAAGGACGCGTTCACACACACTTATCTCACAGAACTGAGCATGTGGAGATACCTTCGTTCATCTGGCACAAAGGGAACGGAATGCAGGAGAAACATTTACTCTGGTTTCTCGTCTGTGTCC
>NW_022588303.1:0-18103 GCF_009834535.1 Camelus ferus | reverse complement strand
CGTTCCCTTTGTGCTAGATGAACGAACGTCTCTCCACATGCTCAGTTCTGAGAGATAAGTGTGTGTGAAAGCCGTCCTTCACCTAGCTTGTTGGGAACACAAAGTTTCTTTTCAGTTGCAAACTCCACTCCATACATATATATGGGGAGGTACTAGCTCCAACTCGGTTTTACAGTGAAAACTGCAGGAACTTCAAACCGGCACTAGGAAACAGACTGAAAACCCAGAGTAAAAGTTTCTCCTGCAACCAGTTCCCTTTGTGCTAGATGAACGAACGTCTCTCCACATGCTCAGTTCTGAGAGATAAGTGTGTGTGAAAGCCGTCCTTCACCTAGCTTGTTGGGAACACAAAGTTTCTTTTCAGTTGCAAACTCCACTCCATACATATATATGGGGAGGTACTAGCTCCAACTCGGTTTTACAGTGAAAACTGCAGGAACTTCAAACCGGCACTAGGAAACAGACTGAGAAACCAGAGTAAAAGTTTCTCCTGCAACCCGTTCCCTTTGTGCTAGATGAACGAACGTCTCTCCACATGCTCAGTTCTGAGAGATAAGTGTGTGTGAAAGCCGTCCTTCACCTAGCTTGTTGGGAACACAAAGTTTCTTTTCAGTTGCAAACTCCACTCCATACATATATATGGGGAGGTACTAGCTCCAACTCGGTTTTACAGTGAAAACTGCAGGAACTTCAAACCGGCACTAGGAAACAGACTGAGAAACCAGAGTAAAAGTTTCTCCTGCAACCCGTTCCCTTTGTGCTAGATGAACGAACGTCTCTCCACATGCTCAGTTCTGAGAGATAAGTGTGTGTGAAAGCCGTCCTTCACCTAGCTTGTTGGGAACACAAAGTTTCTTTTCAGTTGCAAACTCCACTCCATACATATATATGGGGAGGTACTAGCTCCAACTCGGTTTTACAGTGAAAACTGCAGGAACTTCAAACCGGCACTAGGAAACAGACTGAGAAACCAGAGTAAAAGTTTCTCCTGCAACCCGTTCCCTTTGTGCTAGATGAACGAACGTCTCTCCACATGCTCAGTTCTGAGAGATAAGTGTGTGTGAAAGCCGTCCTTCACCTAGCTTGTTGGGAACACAAAGTTTCTTTTCAGTTGCAAACTCCACTCCATACATATATATGGGGAGGTACTAGCTCCAACTCGGTTTTACAGTGAAAACTGCAGGAACTTCAAACCGGCACTAGGAAACAGACTGAGAAACCAGAGTAAAAGTTTCTCCTGCAACCCGTTCCCTTTGTGCTAGATGAACGAACGTCTCTCCACATGCTCAGTTCTGAGAGATAAGTGTGTGTGAAAGCCGTCCTTCACCTAGCTTGTTGGGAACACAAAGTTTCTTTTCAGTTGCAAACTCCACTCCATACATATATATGGGGAGGTACTAGCTCCAACTCGGTTTTACAGTGAAAACTGCAGGAACTTCAAACCGGCACTAGGAAACAGACTGAGAAACCAGAGTAAAAGTTTCTCCTGCAACCCGTTCCCTTTGTGCTAGATGAACGAACGTCTCTCCACATGCTCAGTTCTGAGAGATAAGTGTGTGTGAAAGCCGTCCTTCACCTAGCTTGTTGGGAACACAAAGTTTCTTTTCAGTTGCAAACTCCACTCCATACATATATATGGGGAGGTACGAGCTCCAACTCGGTTTTACAGTGAAAACTGCAGGAACTTCAAACCGGCACTAGGAAACAGACTGAGAAACCAGAGTAAAAGTTTCTCCTGCAACCCGTTCCCTTTGTGCTAGATGAACGAACGTCTCTCCACATGCTCAGTTCTGAGAGATAAGTGTGTGTGAATAGCCGTCCTTCACCTAGCTTGTTGGGAACACAAAGTTTCTTTTCAGTTGCAAACTCCACTCCATACATATATATGGGGAGGTACTAGCTCCAACTCGGTTTTACAGTGAAAACTGCAGGAACTTCAAACCGGCACTAGGAAACAGACTGAGAAACCAGAGTAAAAGTTTCTCCTGCAACCCGTTCCCTTTGTGCTAGATGAACGAACGTCTCTCCACATGCTCAGTTCTGAGAGATAAGTGTGTGTGAAAGCCGTCCTTCACCTAGCTTGTTGGGAACACAAAGTTTCTTTTCAGTTGCAAACTCCACTCCATACATATATATGGGGAGGTACTAGCTCCAACTCGGTTTTACAGTGAAAACTGCAGGAACTTCAAACCGGCACTAGGAAACAGACTGAGAAACCAGAGTAAAAGTTTCTCCTGCAACCCGTTCCCTTTGTGCTAGATGAACGAACGTCTCTCCACATGCTCAGTTCTGAGAGATAAGTGTGTGTGAAAGCCGTCCTTCACCTAGCTTGTTGGGAACACAAAGTTTCTTTTCAGTTGCAAACTCCACTCCATACATATATATGGGGAGGTACTAGCTCCAACTCGGTTTTACAGTGAAAACTGCAGGAACTTCAAACCGGCACTAGGAAACAGACTGAGAAACCAGAGTAAAAGTTTCTCCTGCAACCCGTTCCCTTTGTGCTAGATGAACGAACGTCTCTCCACATGCTCAGTTCTGAGAGATAAGTGTGTGTGAAAGCCGTCCTTCACCTAGCTTGTTGGGAACACAAAGTTTCTTTTCAGTTGCAAACTCCACTCCATACATATATATGGGGAGGTACGAGCTCCAACTCGGTTTTACAGTGAAAACTGCAGGAACTTCAAACCGGCACTAGGAAACAGACTGAGAAACCAGAGTAAAAGTTTCTCCTGCAACCCGTTCCCTTTGTGCTAGATGAACGAACGTCTCTCCACATGCTCAGTTCTGAGAGATAAGTGTGTGTGAAAGCCGTCCTTCACCTAGCTTGTTGGGAACACAAAGTTTCTTTTCAGTTGCAAACTCCACTCCATACATATATATGGGGAGGTACTAGCTCCAACTCGGTTTTACAGTGAAAACTGCAGGAACTTCAAACCGGCACTAGGAAACAGACTGAGAAACCAGAGTAAAAGTTTCTCCTGCAACCCGTTCCCTTTGTGCTAGATGAACGAACGTCTCTCCACATGCTCAGTTCTGAGAGATAAGTGTGTGTGAAAGCCGTCCTTCACCTAGCTTGTTGGGAACACAAAGTTTCTTTTCAGTTGCAAACTCCACTCCATACATATATATGGGGAGGTACGAGCTCCAACTCGGTTTTACAGTGAAAACTGCAGGAACTTCAAACCGGCACTAGGAAACAGACTGAGAAACCAGAGTAAAAGTTTCTCCTGCAACCCGTTCCCTTTGTGCTAGATGAACGAACGTCTCTCCACATGCTCAGTTCTGAGAGATAAGTGTGTGTGAAAGCCGTCCTTCACCTAGCTTGTTGGGAACACAAAGTTTCTTTTCAGTTGCAAACTCCACTCCATACATATATATGGGGAGGTACTAGCTCCAACTCGGTTTTACAGTGAAAACTGCAGGAACTTCAAACCGGCACTAGGAAACAGACTGAGAAACCAGAGTAAAAGTTTCTCCTGCAACCCGTTCCCTTTGTGCTAGATGAACGAACGTCTCTCCACATGCTCAGTTCTGAGAGATAAGTGTGTGTGAAAGCCGTCCTTCACCTAGCTTGTTGGGAACACAAAGTTTCTTTTCAGTTGCAAACTCCACTCCATACATATATATGGGGAGGTACTAGCTCCAACTCGGTTTTACAGTGAAAACTGCAGGAACTTCAAACCGGCACTAGGAAACAGACTGAGAAACCAGAGTAAAAGTTTCTCCTGCAACCCGTTCCCTTTGTGCTAGATGAACGAACGTCTCTCCACATGCTCAGTTCTGAGAGATAAGTGTGTGTGAAAGCCGTCCTTCACCTAGCTTGTTGGGAACAC
Organism: Camelus ferus; assembly: GCF_009834535.1. Taxonomy (NCBI): domain Eukaryota; kingdom Metazoa; phylum Chordata; class Mammalia; order Artiodactyla; family Camelidae; genus Camelus; species Camelus ferus. The sequence goes on along the minus strand of NW_022588303.1, from coordinate 14,267 downwards.
AAAGTTTCTTTTCAGTTGCAAACTCCACTCCATACATATATATGGGGAGGTACTAGCTCCAACTCGGTTTTACAGTGAAAACTGCAGGAACTTCAAACCGGCACTAGGAAACAGACTGAGAAACCAGAGTAAAAGTTTCTCCTGCAACCCGTTCCCTTTGTGCTAGATGAACGAACGTCTCTCCACATGCTCAGTTCTGAGAGATAAGTGTGTGTGAAAGCCGTCCTTCACCTAGCTTGTTGGGAACACAAAGTTTCTTTTCAGTTGCAAACTCCACTCCATACATATATATGGGGAGGTACTAGCTCCAACTCGGTTTTACAGTGAAAACTGCAGGAACTTCAAACCGGCACTAGGAAACAGACTGAGAAACCAGAGTAAAAGTTTCTCCTGCAACCCGTTCCCTTTGTGCTAGATGAACGAACGTCTCTCCACATGCTCAGTTCTGAGAGATAAGTGTGTGTGAAAGCCGTCCTTCACCTAGCTTGTTGGGAACACAAAGTTTCTTTTCAGTTGCAAACTCCACTCCATACATATATATGGGGAGGTACTAGCTCCAACTCGGTTTTACAGTGAAAACTGCAGGAACTTCAAACCGGCACTAGGAAACAGACTGAGAAACCAGAGTAAAAGTTTCTCCTGCAACCCGTTCCCTTTGTGCTAGATGAACGAACGTCTCTCCACATGCTCAGTTCTGAGAGATAAGTGTGTGTGAAAGCCGTCCTTCACCTAGCTTGTTGGGAACACAAAGTTTCTTTTCAGTTGCAAACTCCACTCCATACATATATATGGGGAGGTACTAGCTCCAACTCGGTTTTACAGTGAAAACTGCAGGAACTTCAAACCGGCACTAGGAAACAGACTGAGAAACCAGAGTAAAAGTTTCTCCTGCAACCCGTTCCCTTTGTGCTAGATGAACGAACGTCTCTCCACATGCTCAGTTCTGAGAGATAAGTGTGTGTGAAAGCCGTCCTTCACCTAGCTTGTTGGGAACACAAAGTTTCTTTTCAGTTGCAAACTCCACTCCATACATATATATGGGGAGGTACTAGCTCCAACTCGGTTTTACAGTGAAAACTGCAGGAACTTCAAACCGGCACTAGGAAACAGACTGAGAAACCAGAGTAAAAGTTTCTCCTGCAACCCGTTCCCTTTGTGCTAGATGAACGAACGTCTCTCCACATGCTCAGTTCTGAGAGATAAGTGTGTGTGAAAGCCGTCCTTCACCTAGCTTGTTGGGAACACAAAGTTTCTTTTCAGTTGCAAACTCCACTCCATACATATATATGGGGAGGTACTAGCTCCAACTCGGTTTTACAGTGAAAACTGCAGGAACTTCAAACCGGCACTAGGAAACAGACTGAGAAACCAGAGTAAAAGTTTCTCCTGCAACCCGTTCCCTTTGTGCTAGATGAACGAACGTCTCTCCACATGCTCAGTTCTGAGAGATAAGTGTGTGTGATAGCCGTCCTTCACCTAGCTTGTTGGGAACACAAAGTTTCTTTTCAGTTGCAAACTCCACTCCATACATATATATGGGGAGGTACGAGCTCCAACTCGGTTTTACAGTGAAAACTGCAGGAACTTCAAACCGGCACTAGGAAACAGACTGAGAAACCAGAGTAAAAGTTTCTCCTGCAACCCGTTCCCTTTGTGCTAGATGAACGAACGTCTCTCCACATGCTCAGTTCTGAGAGATAAGTGTGTGTGAAAGCCGTCCTTCACCTAGCTTGTTGGGAACACAAAGTTTCTTTTCAGTTGCAAACTCCACTCCATACATATATATGGGGAGGTACTAGCTCCAACTCGGTTTTACAGTGAAAACTGCAGGAACTTCAAACCGGCACTAGGAAACAGACTGAGAAACCAGAGTAAAAGTTTCTCCTGCAACCCGTTCCCTTTGTGCTAGATGAACGAACGTCTCTCCACATGCTCAGTTCTGAGAGATAAGTGTGTGTGAAAGCCGTCCTTCACCTAGCTTGTTGGGAACACAAAGTTTCTTTTCAGTTGCAAACTCCACTCCATACATATATATGGGGAGGTACTAGCTCCAACTCGGTTTTACAGTGAAAACTGCAGGAACTTCAAACCGGCACTAGGAAACAGACTGAGAACCCAGAGTAAAAGTTTCTCCTGCAACCCGTTCCCTTTGTGCTAGATGAACGAACGTCTCTCCACATGCTCAGTTCTGAGAGATAAGTGTGTGTGAAAGCCGTCCTTCACCTAGCTTGTTGGGAACACAAAGTTTCTTTTCAGTTGCAAACTCCACTCCATACATATATATGGGGAGGTACTAGCTCCAACTCGGTTTTACAGTGAAAACTGCAGGAACTTCAAACCGGCACTAGGAAACAGACTGAGAAACCAGAGTAAAAGTTTCTCCTGCAACCCGTTCCCTTTGTGCTAGATGAACGAACGTCTCTCCACATGCTCAGTTCTGAGAGATAAGTGTGTGTGAAAGCCTTCCTTCACCTAGCTTGTTGGGAACACAAAGTTTCTTTTCAGTTGCAAACTCCACTCCATACATATATATGGGGAGGTACTAGCTCCAACTCGGTTTTACAGTGAAAACTGCAGGAACTTCAAACCGGCACTAGGAAACAGACTGAGAAACCAGAGTAAAAGTTTCTCCTGCAACCCGTTCCCTTTGTGCTAGATGAACGAACGTCTCTCCACATGCTCAGTTCTGAGAGATAAGTGTGTGTGAATACCGTCCTTCACCTAGCTTGTTGGGAACACAAAGTTTCTTTTCAGTTGCAAACTCCACTCCATACATATATATGGGGAGGTACTAGCTCCAACTCGGTTTTACAGTGAAAACTGCAGGAACTTCAAACCGGCACTAGGAAACAGACTGAGAAACCAGAGTAAAAGTTTCTCCTGCAACCCGTTCCCTTTGTGCTAGATGAACGAACGTCTCTCCACATGCTCAGTTCTGAGAGATAAGTGTGTGTGAAAGCCGTCCTTCACCTAGCTTGTTGGGAACACAAAGTTTCTTTTCAGTTGCAAACTCCACTCCATACATATATATGGGGAGGTACTAGCTCCAACTCGGTTTTACAGTGAAAACTGCAGGAACTTCAAACCGGCACTAGGAAACAGACTGAGAAACCAGAGTAAAAGTTTCTCCTGCAACCCGTTCCCTTTGTGCTAGATGAACGAACGTCTCTCCACATGCTCAGTTCTGAGAGATAAGTGTGTGTGAATAGCCGTCCTTCACCTAGCTTGTTGGGAACACAAAGTTTCTTTTCAGTTGCAAACTCCACTCCATACATATATATGGGGAGGTACTAGCTCCAACTCGGTTTTACAGTGAAAACTGCAGGAACTTCAAACCGGCACTAGGAAACAGACTGAGAAACCAGAGTAAAAGTTTCTCCTGCAACCCGTTCCCTTTGTGCTAGATGAACGAACGTCTCTCCACATGCTCAGTTCTGAGAGATAAGTGTGTGTGAAAGCCGTCCTTCACCTAGCTTGTTGGGAACACAAAGTTTCTTTTCAGTTGCAAACTCCACTCCATACATATATATGGGGAGGTACTAGCTCCAACTCGGTTTTACAGTGAAAACTGCAGGAACTTCAAACCGGCACTAGGAAACAGACTGAGAAACCAGAGTAAAAGTTTCTCCTGCAACCCGTTCCCTTTGTGCTAGATGAACGAACGTCTCTCCACATGCTCAGTTCTGAGAGATAAGTGTGTGTGAAAGCCGTCCTTCACCTAGCTTGTTGGGAACACAAAGTTTCTTTTCAGTTGCAAACTCCACTCCATACATATATATGGGGAGGTACTAGCTCCAACTCGGTTTTACAGTGAAAACTGCAGGAACTTCAAACCGGCACTAGGAAACAGACTGAGAAACCAGAGTAAAAGTTTCTCCTGCAACCCGTTCCCTTTGTGCTAGATGAACGAACGTCTCTCCACATGCTCAGTTCTGAGAGATAAGTGTGTGTGAAAGCCGTCCTTCACCTAGCTTGTTGGGAACACAAAGTTTCTTTTCAGTTGCAAACTCCACTCCATACATATATATGGGGAGGTACTAGCTCCAACTCGGTTTTACAGTGAAAACTGCAGGAACTTCAAACCGGCACTAGGAAACAGACTGAGAAACCAGAGTAAAAGTTTCTCCTGCAACCCGTTCCCTTTGTGCTAGATGAACGAACGTCTCTCCACATGCTCAGTTCTGAGAGATAAGTGTGTGTGAAAGCCGTCCTTCACCTAGCTTGTTGGGAACACAAAGTTTCTTTTCAGTTGCAAACTCCACTCCATACATATATATGGGGAGGTACTAGCTCCAACTCGGTTTTACAGTGAAAACTGCAGGAACTTCAAACCGGCACTAGGAAACAGACTGAGAAACCAGAGTAAAAGTTTCTCCTGCAACCCGTTCCCTTTGTGCTAGATGAACGAACGTCTCTCCACATGCTCAGTTCTGAGAGATAAGTGTGTGTGAAAGCCGTCCTTCACCTAGCTTGTTGGGAACACAAAGTTTCTTTTCAGTTGCAAACTCCACTCCATACATATATATGGGGAGGTACTAGCTCCAACTCGGTTTTACAGTGAAAACTGCAGGAACTTCAAACCGGCACTAGGAAACAGACTGAGAAACCAGAGTAAAAGTTTCTCCTGCAACCCGTTCCCTTTGTGCTAGATGAACGAACGTCTCTCCACATGCTCAGTTCTGAGAGATAAGTGTGTGTGAATAGCCGTCCTTCACCTAGCTTGTTGGGAACACAAAGTTTCTTTTCAGTTGCAAACTCCACTCCATACATATATATGGGGAGGTACTAGCTCCAACTCGGTTTTACAGTGAAAACTGCAGGAACTTCAAACCGGCACTAGGAAACAGACTGAGAACCAGAGTAAAAGTTTCCCCTGCAACCCGTTCCCTTTGTGCTAGATGAACGAACGTCTCTCCACATGCTCAGTTCTGAGAGATAAGTGTGTGTGAAAGCCGTTCTTCACTTATCTTGTTGGGAACACAAAGTTTCTTTTCAGTTGCAAACTCCACTCCATACATATATATGGGGAGGTACTAGCTCCAACTCGGTTTTACAGTGAAAACTGCAGGAACTTCAAACCGGCACTAGGAAACAGACTGAGAAACCAGAGTAAAAGTTTCTCCTGCAACCCGTTCCCTTTGTGCTAGATGAACGAACGTCTCTCCACATGCTCAGTTCTGAGAGATAAGTGTGTGTGAAAGCCGTCCTTCACCTAGCTTGTTGGGAACACAAAGTTTCTTTTCAGTTGCAAACTCCACTCCATACATATATATGGGGAGGTACTAGCTCCAACTCGGTTTTACAGTGAAAACTGCAGGAACTTCAAACCGGCACTAGGAAACAGACTGAGAAACCAGAGTAAAAGTTTCTCCTGCAACCCGTTCCCTTTGTGCTAGATGAACGAACGTCTCTCCACATGCTCAGTTCTGAGAGATAAGTGTGTGTGAAAGCCGTCCTTCACCTAGCTTGTTGGGAACACAAAGTTTCTTTTCAGTTGCAAACTCCACTCCATACATATATATGGGGAGGTACTAGCTCCAACTCGGTTTTACAGTGAAAACTGCAGGAACTTCAAACCGGCACTAGGAAACAGACTGAGAACCCAGAGTAAAAGTTTCTCCTGCAACCCGTTCCCTTTGTGCTAGATGAACGAACGTCTCTCCACATGCTCAGTTCTGAGAGATAAGTGTGTGTGAAAGCCGTCCTTCACCTAGCTTGTTGGGAACACAAAGTTTCTTTTCAGTTGCAAACTCCACTCCATACATATATATGGGGAGGTACGAGCTCCAACTCGGTTTTACAGTGAAAACTGCAGGAACTTCAAACCGGCACTAGGAAACAGACTGAGAAACCAGAGTAAAAGTTTCTCCTGCAACCCGTTCCCTTTGTGCTAGATGAACGAACGTCTCTCCACATGCTCAGTTCTGAGAGATAAGTGTGTGTGAAAGCCGTCCTTCACCTAGCTTGTTGGGAACACAAAGTTTCTTTTCAGTTGCAAACTCCACTCCATACATATATATGGGGAGGTACTAGCTCCAACTCGGTTTTACAGTGAAAACTGCAGGAACTTCAAACCGGCACTAGGAAACAGACTGAGAAACCAGAGTAAAAGTTTCTCCTGCAACCCGTTCCCTTTGTGCTAGATGAACGAACGTCTCTCCACATGCTCAGTTCTGAGAGATAAGTGTGTGTGAATAGCCGTCCTTCACCTAGCTTGTTGGGAACACAAAGTTTCTTTTCAGTTGCAAACTCCACTCCATACATATATATGGGGAGGTACTAGCTCCAACTCGGTTTTACAGTGAAAACTGCAGGAACTTCAAACCGGCACTAGGAAACAGACTGAGAAACCAGAGTAAAAGTTTCTCCTGCAACCCGTTCCCTTTGTGCTAGATGAACGAACGTCTCTCCACATGCTCAGTTCTGAGAGATAAGTGTGTGTGAAAGCCGTCCTTCACCTAGCTTGTTGGGAACACAAAGTTTCTTTTCAGTTGCAAACTCCACTCCATACATATATATGGGGAGGTACTAGCTCCAACTCGGTTTTACAGTGAAAACTGCAGGAACTTCAAACCGGCACTAGGAAACAGACTGAGAAACCAGAGTAAAAGTTTCTCCTGCAACCCGTTCCCTTTGTGCTAGATGAACGAACGTCTCTCCACATGCTCAGTTCTGAGAGATAAGTGTGTGTGAATAGCCGTCCTTCACCTAGCTTGTTGGGAACACAAAGTTTCTTTTCAGTTGCAAACTCCACTCCATACATATATATGGGGAGGTACTAGCTCCAACTCGGTTTTACAGTGAAAACTGCAGGAACTTCAAACCGGCACTAGGAAACAGACTGAAAACCCAGAGTAAAAGTTTCTCCTGCAACCCGTTCCCTTTGTGCTAGATGAACGAACGTCTCTCCACATGCTCAGTTCTGAGAGATAAGTGTGTGTGAAAGCCGTCCTTCACCTAGCTTGTTGGGAACACAAAGTTTCTTTTCAGTTGCAAACTCCACTCCATACATATATATGGGGAGGTACTAGCTCCAACTCGGTTTTACAGTGAAAACTGCAGGAACTTCAAACCGGCACTAGGAAACAGACTGAGAACCCAGAGTAAAAGTTTCTCCTGCAACCCGTTCCCTTTGTGCTAGATGAACGAACGTCTCTCCACATGCTCAGTTCTGAGAGATAAGTGTGTGTGAAAGCCGTCCTTCACCTAGCTTGTTGGGAACACAAAGTTTCTTTTCAGTTGCAAACTCCACTCCATACATATATATGGGGAGGTACTAGCTCCAACTCGGTTTTACAGTGAAAACTGCAGGAACTTCAAACCGGCACTAGGAAACAGACTGAGAAACCAGAGTAAAAGTTTCTCCTGCAACCCGTTCCCTTTGTGCTAGATGAACGAACGTCTCTCCACATGCTCAGTTCTGAGAGATAAGTGTGTGTGAATAGCCGTCCTTCACCTAGCTTGTTGGGAACACAAAGTTTCTTTTCAGTTGCAAACTCCACTCCATACATATATATGGGGAGGTACTAGCTCCAACTCGGTTTTACAGTGAAAACTGCAGGAACTTCAAACCGGCACTAGGAAACAGACTGAGAAACCAGAGTAAAAGTTTCTCCTGCAACCCGTTCCCTTTGTGCTAGATGAACGAACGTCTCTCCACATGCTCAGTTCTGAGAGATAAGTGTGTGTGAATAGCCGTCCTTCACCTAGCTTGTTGGGAACACAAAGTTTCTTTTCAGTTGCAAACTCCACTCCATACATATATATGGGGAGGTACTAGCTCCAACTCGGTTTTACAGTGAAAACTGCAGGAACTTCAAACCGGCACTAGGAAACAGACTGAGAACCCAGAGTAAAAGTTTCTCCTGCAACCCGTTCCCTTTGTGCTAGATGAACGAACGTCTCTCCACATGCTCAGTTCTGAGAGATAAGTGTGTGTGAAAGCCGTCCTTCACCTAGCTTGTTGGGAACACAAAGTTTCTTTTCAGTTGCAAACTCCACTCCATACATATATATGGGGAGGTACTAGCTCCAACTCGGTTTTACAGTGAAAACTGCAGGAACTTCAAACCGGCACTAGGAAACAGACTGAGAAACCAGAGTAAAAGTTTCTCCTGCAACCCGTTCCCTTTGTGCTAGATGAACGAACGTCTCTCCACATGCTCAGTTCTGAGAGATAAGTGTGTGTGAAAGCCGTCCTTCACCTAGCTTGTTGGGAACACAAAGTTTCTTTTCAGTTGCAAACTCCACTCCATACATATATATGGGGAGGTACTAGCTCCAACTCGGTTTTACAGTGAAAACTGCAGGAACTTCAAACCGGCACTAGGAAACAGACTGAGAAACCAGAGTAAAAGTTTCTCCTGCAACCCGTTCCCTTTGTGCTAGATGAACGAACGTCTCTCCACATGCTCAGTTCTGAGAGATAAGTGTGTGTGAATAGCCGTCCTTCACCTAGCTTGTTGGGAACACAAAGTTTCTTTTCAGTTGCAAACTCCACTCCATACATATATATGGGGAGGTACTAGCTCCAACTCGGTTTTACAGTGAAAACTGCAGGAACTTCAAACCGGCACTAGGAAACAGACTGAGAACCCAGAGTAAAAGTTTCTCCTGCAACCCGTTCCCTTTGTGCTAGATGAACGAACGTCTCTCCACATGCTCAGTTCTGAGAGATAAGTGTGTGTGAAAGCCGTCCTTCACCTAGCTTGTTGGGAACACAAAGTTTCTTTTCAGTTGCAAACTCCACTCCATACATATATATGGGGAGGTACTAGCTCCAACTCGGTTTTACAGTGAAAACTGCAGGAACTTCAAACCGGCACTAGGAAACAGACTGAGAAACCAGAGTAAAAGTTTCTCCTGCAACCCGTTCCCTTTGTGCTAGATGAACGAACGTCTCTCCACATGCTCAGTTCTGAGAGATAAGTGTGTGTGAATACCGTCCTTCACCTAGCTTGTTGGGAACACAAAGTTTCTTTTCAGTTGCAAACTCCACTCCATACATATATATGGGGAGGTACGAGCTCCAACTCGGTTTTACAGTGAAAACTGCAGGAACTTCAAACCGGCACTAGGAAACAGACTGAGAAACCAGAGTAAAAGTTTCTCCTGCAACCCGTTCCCTTTGTGCTAGATGAACGAACGTCTCTCCACATGCTCAGTTCTGAGAGATAAGTGTGTGTGAAAGCCGTCCTTCACCTAGCTTGTTGGGAACACAAAGTTTCTTTTCAGTTGCAAACTCCACTCCATACATATATATGGGGAGGTACTAGCTCCAACTCGGTTTTACAGTGAAAACTGCAGGAACTTCAAACCGGCACTAGGAAACAGACTGAGAAACCAGAGTAAAAGTTTCTCCTGCAACCCGTTCCCTTTGTGCTAGATGAACGAACGTCTCTCCACATGCTCAGTTCTGAGAGATAAGTGTGTGTGAATAGCCGTCCTTCACCTAGCTTGTTGGGAACACAAAGTTTCTTTTCAGTTGCAAACTCCACTCCATACATATATATGGGGAGGTACGAGCTCCAACTCGGTTTTACAGTGAAAACTGCAGGAACTTCAAACCGGCACTAGGAAACAGACTGAGAAACCAGAGTAAAAGTTTCTCCTGCAACCCGTTCCCTTTGTGCTAGATGAACGAACGTCTCTCCACATGCTCAGTTCTGAGAGATAAGTGTGTGTGAAAGCCGTCCTTCACCTAGCTTGTTGGGAACACAAAGTTTCTTTTCAGTTGCAAACTCCACTCCATACATATATATGGGGAGGTACTAGCTCCAACTCGGTTTTACAGTGAAAACTGCAGGAACTTCAAACCGGCACTAGGAAACAGACTGAGAAACCAGAGTAAAAGTTTCTCCTGCAACCCGTTCCCTTTGTGCTAGATGAACGAACGTCTCTCCACATGCTCAGTTCTGAGAGATAAGTGTGTGTGAATACCGTCCTTCACCTAGCTTGTTGGGAACACAAAGTTTCTTTTCAGTTGCAAACTCCACTCCATACATATATATGGGGAGGTACTAGCTCCAACTCGGTTTTACAGTGAAAACTGCAGGAACTTCAAACCGGCACTAGGAAACAGACTGAGAAACCAGAGTAAAAGTTTCTCCTGCAACCCGTTCCCTTTGTGCTAGATGAACGAACGTCTCTCCACATGCTCAGTTCTGAGAGATAAGTGTGTGTGAAAGCCTTCCTTCACCTAGCTTGTTGGGAACACAAAGTTTCTTTTCAGTTGCAAACTCCACTCCATACATATATATGGGGAGGTACTAGCTCCAACTCGGTTTTACAGTGAAAACTGCAGGAACTTCAAACCGGCACTAGGAAACAGACTGAGAAACCAGAGTAAAAGTTTCTCCTGCAACCCGTTCCCTTTGTGCTAGATGAACGAACGTCTCTCCACATGCTCAGTTCTGAGAGATAAGTGTGTGTGAAAGCCGTCCTTCACCTAGCTTGTTGGGAACACAAAGTTTCTTTTCAGTTGCAAACTCCACTCCATACATATATATGGGGAGGTACTAGCTCCAACTCGGTTTTACAGTGAAAACTGCAGGAACTTCAAACCGGCACTAGGAAACAGACTGAGAAACCAGAGTAAAAGTTTCTCCTGCAACCCGTTCCCTTTGTGCTAGATGAACGAACGTCTCTCCACATGCTCAGTTCTGAGAGATAAGTGTGTGTGAAAGCCGTCCTTCACCTAGCTTGTTGGGAACACAAAGTTTCTTTTCAGTTGCAAACTCCACTCCATACATATATATGGGGAGGTACTAGCTCCAACTCGGTTTTACAGTGAAAACTGCAGGAACTTCAAACCGGCACTAGGAAACAGACTGAGAAACCAGAGTAAAAGTTTCTCCTGCAACCCGTTCCCTTTGTGCTAGATGAACGAACGTCTCTCCACATGCTCAGTTCTGAGAGATAAGTGTGTGTGAATAGCCGTCCTTCACCTAGCTTGTTGGGAACACAAAGTTTCTTTTCAGTTGCAAACTCCACTCCATACATATATATGGGGAGGTACTAGCTCCAACTCGGTTTTACAGTGAAAACTGCAGGAACTTCAAACCGGCACTAGGAAACAGACTGAGAAACCAGAGTAAAAGTTTCTCCTGCAACCCGTTCCCTTTGTGCTAGATGAACGAACGTCTCTCCACATGCTCAGTTCTGAGAGATAAGTGTGTGTGAAAGCCGTCCTTCACCTAGCTTGTTGGGAACACAAAGTTTCTTTTCAGTTGCAAACTCCACTCCATACATATATATGGGGAGGTACGAGCTCCAACTCGGTTTTACAGTGAAAACTGCAGGAACTTCAAACCGGCACTAGGAAACAGACTGAGAACCCAGAGTAAAAGTTTCTCCTGCAACCCGTTCCCTTTGTGCTAGATGAACGAACGTCTCTCCACATGCTCAGTTCTGAGAGATAAGTGTGTGTGAATACCGTCCTTCACCTAGCTTGTTGGGAACACAAAGTTTCTTTTCAGTTGCAAACTCCACTCCATACATATATATGGGGAGGTACTAGCTCCAACTCGGTTTTACAGTGAAAACTGCAGGAACTTCAAACCGGCACTAGGAAACAGACTGAGAACCCAGAGTAAAAGTTTCTCCTGCAACCCGTTCCCTTTGTGCTAGATGAACGAACGTCTCTCCACATGCTCAGTTCTGAGAGATAAGTGTGTGTGAAAGCCGTCCTTCACCTAGCTTGTTGGGAACACAAAGTTTCTTTTCAGTTGCAAACTCCACTCCATACATATATATGGGGAGGTACGAGCTCCAACTCGGTTTTACAGTGAAAACTGCAGGAACTTCAAACCGGCACTAGGAAACAGACTGAGAACCCAGAGTAAAAGTTTCTCCTGCAACCCGTTCCCTTTGTGCTAGATGAACGAACGTCTCTCCACATGCTCAGTTCTGAGAGATAAGTGTGTGTGAAAGCCGTCCTTCACCTAGCTTGTTGGGAACACAAAGTTTCTTTTCAGTTGCAAACTCCACTCCATACATATATATGGGGAGGTACTAGCTCCAACTCGGTTTTACAGTGAAAACTGCAGGAACTTCAAACCGGCACTAGGAAACAGACTGAGAACCAGAGTAAAAGTTTCTCCTGCAACCCGTTCCCTTTGTGCTAGATGAACGAACGTCTCTCCACATGCTCAGTTCTGAGAGATAAGTGTGTGTGAATACCGTCCTTCACCTAGCTTGTTGGGAACACAAAGTTTCTTTTCAGTTGCAAACTCCACTCCATACATATATATGGGGAGGTACGAGCTCCAACTCGGTTTTACAGTGAAAACTGCAGGAACTTCAAACCGGCACTAGGAAACAGACTGAGAAACCAGAGTAAAAGTTTCTCCTGCAACCCGTTCCCTTTGTGCTAGATGAACGAACGTCTCTCCACATGCTCAGTTCTGAGAGATAAGTGTGTGTGAAAGCCGTCCTTCACCTAGCTTGTTGGGAACACAAAGTTTCTTTTCAGTTGCAAACTCCACTCCATACATATATATGGGGAGGTACTAGCTCCAACTCGGTTTTACAGTGAAAACTGCAGGAACTTCAAACCGGCACTAGGAAACAGACTGAGAAACCAGAGTAAAAGTTTCTCCTGCAACCCGTTCCCTTTGTGCTAGATGAACGAACGTCTCTCCACATGCTCAGTTCTGAGAGATAAGTGTGTGTGAATACCGTCCTTCACCTAGCTTGTTGGGAACACAAAGTTTCTTTTCAGTTGCAAACTCCACTCCATACATATATATGGGGAGGTACTAGCTCCAACTCGGTTTTACAGTGAAAACTGCAGGAACTTCAAACCGGCACTAGGAAACAGACTGAGAACCCAGAGTAAAAGTTTCTCCTGCAACCCGTTCCCTTTGTGCTAGATGAACGAACGTCTCTCCACATGCTCAGTTCTGAGAGATAAGTGTGTGTGAATACCGTCCTTCACCTAGCTTGTTGGGAACACAAAGTTTCTTTTCAGTTGCAAACTCCACTCCATACATATATATGGGGAGGTACTAGCTCCAACTCGGTTTTACAGTGAAAACTGCAGGAACTTCAAACCGGCACTAGGAAACAGACTGAGAACCCAGAGTAAAAGTTTCTCCTGCAACCCGTTCCCTTTGTGCTAGATGAACGAACGTCTCTCCACATGCTCAGTTCTGAGAGATAAGTGTGTGTGAAAGCCGTCCTTCACCTAGCTTGTTGGGAACACAAAGTTTCTTTTCAGTTGCAAACTCCACTCCATACATATATATGGGGAGGTACTAGCTCCAACTCGGTTTTACAGTGAAAACTGCAGGAACTTCAAACCGGCACTAGGAAACAGACTGAGAAACCAGAGTAAAAGTTTCTCCTGCAACCCGTTCCCTTTGTGCTAGATGAACGAACGTCTCTCCACATGCTCAGTTCTGAGAGATAAGTGTGTGTGAAAGCCGTCCTTCACCTAGCTTGTTGGGAACACAAAGTTTCTTTTCAGTTGCAAACTCCACTCCATACATATATATGGGGAGGTACTAGCTCCAACTCGGTTTTACAGTGAAAACTGCAGGAACTTCAAACCGGCACTAGGAAACAGACTGAGAAACCAGAGTAAAAGTTTCTCCTGCAACCCGTTCCCTTTGTGCTAGATGAACGAACGTCTCTCCACATGCTCAGTTCTGAGAGATAAGTGTGTGTGAAAGCCGTCCTTCACCTAGCTTGTTGGGAACACAAAGTTTCTTTTCAGTTGCAAACTCCACTCCATACATATATGGGGAGGTACTAGCTCCAACTCGGTTTTACAGTGAAAACTGGAGGAACTTCAAACCGGCACTAGGAAACAGACTGAGAAACCAGAGTAAAAGTTTCTCCTGCAACCCGTTCCCTTTGTGCTAGATGAACGAACGTCTCTCCACATGCTCAGTTCTTAGAGATAAGTGTGTGTGAAAGCCTTCCTTCACCTAGTTTGTTGGGAACACAAAGTTTCTTTTCAGTTGCAAACTCCACTCCATACATATATATGGGGAGGTACGAGCTCCAACTCGGTTTTACAGTGAAACTGCAGGAACTTCAAACCGGCACTAGGAAACAGACTTAGAACCCAGAGTAAAAGTTTCTCCTGCAATCCGTTCCCTTTGTACTAGATGAACGAACGTCTCTCCACATGCTCAGTTCTGAGAGATAAGTGTGTGTGAAAGCCGTCATTCACCTAGCTAGTTGGGAACACAAAGTTATTTTCAGTTGCAAACTGCACTCCGTACATATATATGGGGAGGTACTAGCTCCAACTCGCTTTT
>NW_022588302.1:0-18124 GCF_009834535.1 Camelus ferus | reverse complement strand
TCCTGATCTCCCATCTGAATTTCTCTCATGGTGTGTTGAAGTTCAGAGGCTGCAGGAGCTCATGATTTAATCTTTGTAGAGGTAGGTGGCAAGTATCAATTTTCAGTTAGCAGTGCCCTCCCATGGTCATAAATTAAACCATGGTTTGGGAGACATTTCATCCACCTGCTGGGAGTGCTTGTTCTTAGGTGAGGGGAGGATTTCATTGATAGGACACTCAGTGTGCAATTATGTGATTGGGCCTTATTAACAGTGGCAAAAATTCTCTGTACCACCTGTCTTAACTAGTCTGTTATGGTCCACGAAAACATATCCTCTTGTTGCTTCTTCCCATATCTAGTGTTACACAAATACAGTCATTGATCTTTCACACAACCATGTATTTGGTCAATTCCTGCAAGTTGCCTAGGCATCATTTTATTAGAGTTTCAGCCACACATTTGGTAATGCAAGAAAAAAACAACAATTTATAGGACAGGCTAAATAAAAATAATACAGCAAGCAGTATTAGTAAGGACATAATTGAGAATTTAAGCCAAGAACTTCCATTAGGTGTGCCCAGTATATCTCCAGGTCATCTGATTTAGTCTGTTCTGTACCAATTCTTGTCTTTAACGATGCTGATACACAGGCATTGTTTATAAGACACCAGCCAAATTTTCTGGTGTTACTAGGATGGCTATTCTTAGTATAGTTTAACTGTTTCCTATATAAACGGTCACTTTACTGATCACAGCCTGGTGCGAACAACAGAAGTCATTCCCACAACTGAGGGAAGATTTGTTCTTTGGTTGAAATTTTGCTTGTTGCTTTGACTGAGTTTGAGTAACTTTAGAAGAAAATTTGTATTTGTGACCAGGCTCAGAGAGGGGTAATATCCTGGTAATACTAATAGTGCCCTGAACAGAACTGTAGTTTATCTTTCCTAGAGTGCATGTCCTACAGGCCATCCAATTAGAGCATTTGAGTGGAGGAACCCACTAAAGATATCCCAGAAGTACTGGCTATAGGTACTGGACCATAAGCCAATTGGATTAATCTTTAACTCTGCATAAAATTGTGAGGTTCATTCAGTTCATAAGCAAGGCTGTGAGGAATTAGCAAGGTATTTGCTCTGTACAGCCCTGGTCTGGTGCCTTGGGTCAGCCATCTACCTCAGATGTGTCTTATTGCTCACTCTGGTCTGGTAGTTTTCTCCTCTGTGTGAGCATAATTTTAAGGTGATCCTTGGGGACAGGAGTCTTCTCTATAGGCCAGTCCAGTGCAGAAAGTCTTGTAAGTTGAAAGTATAAAATCTAAGAGTCAATTACCCATCACTTTCATTATGCATGAGCTAGTTAAGAGTGACTGATATATGCCCCTCTCATCTATCTATGTCCTGGAGAGGACATTTAAATGGTTTCGTTTGCAAAATGCATATTCCCCGGGTGGCAGGTCACAGAACATCTAATCTTCATTCCAAAATTAGACCACTGAGGTAAACTTCAGAAAAAAAAAAACTTACCTGTCCTTTTATTAGTTCAGTGAATTATTACAATATTACAACATAACAGTAAATTACCTGGTACATAAAAATTACCTGGGAAGCGAGTGTTAGGCAGTAGGTACTGATCTCAATTATCAAAACGAGAATTTAATACCCACTGAAACATAATCTCTCTCTAAGGTTACCCACATTTCTACCAAATACAGCCAAATTTAGAATAATTTTTTTGCAAAAATAGGCCCAGTTTCGATAAACTAGACATGATAATTTATATAATAGCCTCCCTCTTTTCCTTAGTTGGCTTTGCTGGAACTTCTATAAGGAATTTCTGGCTGAACAATTTTCAAAAAGACCCTCAGGGCCAGAAGAACCATGCCAGAGTCTTGTCAATGATTTTGCCTTACAGGTTTCTTAAGCTCCCAATAATTACTTGAGAGTTTTGCACCTGTTAAGAGGTGACCTCTTGGTTCACCTGATTCAGTTTTGGGAAACTAATACCTTCCAATTTCTGAGACAATCAAATGGAGAGAAAAGATAAATATTTCAATTCTGCTTACAACGGGTTACCGTACCAAATTATTCTAATTTTCATTAGCTTGAGGAGAAGAGTATCTTTATATTAAGATTAAGAGATCAAGAGCCACCAGGAACTTACCCTAGGTCTGCCGATCAGATGTGACACTTCAGAAGAAACAGACCAATCTTTTCTTCCTCCAAGGAGATAGTTTGGGTGAATGCAGTCCACTGACAGGCGGAAGAAGGGATGAAAGTATTCCAAGAGCAAAAGTGTCTCTGGCAGCTGCTGGGTTCTATTCTCTATTGTCACTCCCATCAGCACACAGTGACAATTGCTCAAGCCTTGTTTTCCTGGCAGGGGAGTGGAACCTGAAGCTACTCTTAGAAAAGAGGCTGGTACGTTCCTCACGTGGGTACCACAGATATATTGCCAAAAGTTTGGCTCCCATCCCTGATGAGTAAAAGAATTCAGAGACTGGGTCTTGGAGCTTAGATGAAGGAGGCAGCTTTATTATTTGTCAGGCAAGAGGCTCACAGCAGGCTAGTGTCTTTGGAACTGTAAACACGACTTGAGGATGAACTAGGGTGGTTATATAGCCAAAGGTCAAACAACAAAACATAGATTAGCCATCAGTAGAATCATCTTCTTGTCACAAGGTGTAGAGAGGCATCATGGTGTCTTCAGGGGGCCAATTTTACAGAGGCCAGTGATTGTCACTTTTCCTGTCCTTTCATCTCAAAAATGGTGTGGTTCTTTTAGATAATTTTGTATATTTTGTAGGGTTACAGATCTGTGACCTCCTTCTTAGAGGACAACTCAGAAGCCAAGCAAACAATAAACAGTAAATCATCAGTAGAAATCAACAGAACCATTTCTTTCTCATAAGACTCAGAGTGGCATCATGGTGTCTCCATGGGACCAATTTCATAGAGGCCAGTAGTTGTCACTCTTTCAAACTCTTTATCTTATAAGTACCTGAGGAGTGGTCTTCTTGGTAATGCAG
Organism: Camelus ferus; assembly: GCF_009834535.1. Taxonomy (NCBI): domain Eukaryota; kingdom Metazoa; phylum Chordata; class Mammalia; order Artiodactyla; family Camelidae; genus Camelus; species Camelus ferus. Next base: position 15,118 of record NW_022588302.1, on the reverse strand, counting down.
GCTATTATTTAAGGTTACATTCCTGTGAAATTCTTCATTGGGAATGACTCAGAGACCAAGCATGATTATAACTTTTGACTACTGGAATAAGGTAGAAGCTATAAGATCAATAGCTTTGGTTTTCACAGTGGGCCTGGAGCTGTGAGTAGTAACTGGCCGGTCAGATTTGTTGACCACCTCAAAGGCAAGCATATGAATTAGCAATCTGTTAACTTAAGTGTGGTCATTTTATTAATTCTACTTCACTCTTGCATAGGAATCAAATGTTTTACAACCATGGCCACAATCCTTTGCATATTTTAGAAATCAATCCAGTTGTTGGTGCCAACTAAAAATTGGTACTTGCCAAGTGTCTCTGCAAGGATTGGATCATGTTGACCCTTGCCATCTAACTCTACTTGGATTACATTAGAAGCTGTTGCAGCCGATGACCTCCAACACATCCTTTGCTCTGGGAAAACTGGCAGAACAGGCCTCCAGACAGTTAGATATTTTTAGAAGATTTTATCACCCCAGGAATTTGCATCTCCTTGTATCTAGAAGAGTGCAAATTTCCTTAACTGTGATGTGCTCTTCATGACAGGCAGCAAGTCTCTTCTTAAATGTCTGCTTCATTGCAGGTGTCCCTCTTCACCAAAAACATATATAATACTGAGTTCCCCCTGCCCCTTCAGAGTAGTTCCCCAGGGCTCTCTGGGATGTTTCCCGGGGCTGTAGTCCTCACTTTGCCCCAAACAAAACTTAACCCACCACCTTCAGGTTGTGTGTTGTATTGCAGTTGACATTGGGTTTACGGTCAATCATATGCATCCTGTATTTTGGGGTTGCCTTGGAGGGCTTCTCCACTCCAAGACTCTAATTGGATGGTACTTAGGACATTAATTTTAGAAAAGAAAAATTGCAGTTCTGTCAGGGCCATTACTAATATAAATAGATAGGACCACCTCACTTAGCCAATCAAACTTACTTATTCTGACCGTCTCAATAAATGAGTTTTCACTCAAGATTACTCAGCCTCAGTCAAAGAAAGAAAAGAAAAGAAAGAAAAGTCAAGACAAGAAAAGAAAAGAAAAGACAAGAAAGAAAAGAAAAGAAAAAAGAACTAAGTTTCAATCCAAAAGAGTAACTTCCAAATGATTAAGGAATTTCCTTCAGTTATGAGGTGGATTTATTTGGCTAATACCCAGCTATGGTTGTCCAAGTTTAAAGGCCCGTCTCTGTTGGAAACAAATTGTACTAAAGATAATCAATCTCGTAACACTAGGAAATTAAGCTGTGTGCCATATAAAAAAAGTTAATATATTATTTCCCTTAAAGATAGTGACTGGTATGCAATCCATTGGGTCAGGTGACCAAGAATATACTGGGCCACAATCTAATGGAAGGCAATGCCTTTCCTGGTCCATTCTATATCTCTGGCTTACTCCAGGATGGATAGGAAGGTGTGCTTTAGGAGTCCCTTGGTCTCAAGTCCACTTATGTACTAATTAATGTGCAACCCCCACAAATTTACCATCAATACAAGCCCAATGGACCAAGAGATCTGTATTTCACTGGTATAATCATTTTGAGGGGGTGATGTGTGCCTTCAGGAGAATTGGAAGATGTTACTTTCTACACTGAGGACTTAACAAAATTTACCCAAAAGACTTTAAATAATGGTTACAAGGCTAGTAGCTGACCAAATTCACAGATCTCCATGCTGAAGAAAGCTACGTTACAAAATTCTATGGCCCTTGATATTCTTACTGTATCTCAAGGAGTTAATTACCTGTTCCAAAATTCAGACCGAATGCTGCGTTTTTTTCTTTTAATAGTAGATGTATCCCGAAATAGAATGCATTTAATGGCCAATGTGAAAAGCCAGATTGCTGCCTTAAGTGATCCAATTCCTAGCCTTGGTTAACTTTTGGGACTTTGGTTTAGTTCTGGAAGCTCATGGCATAAATCACTTCTTATGACCCTATTAACGTTACTTGTATCCTTTCTATTTTATAAGATTTTTGTCTCTTACATTACTGGACATGTAACCAAGCCTTCTACAAAACTGAGGATAACTAAACATCTTGAGGCAATAGATCCCATATATGACGCTATATAGAGAAATTATAGTAGCGTAATTCTATGTATGGAAGAAGCAACGAGAGAAATCATTTCCTGGATCACAAGAGACTAGTATAACAGGCAATGTAGAGAAATATAATTTATCAAGACAGAGCCTGACCCAAAACTAACACTTTGAGTGACCTATCAACAGAGACCTTGCCTAATGTAAAAATGAGACTTCCCAGAACCTGGAAACAAAATGGGTAATTAAATGCTTCCCAAACATTGGTTGAATTTATGACCATGTGGGGGCACTGTGGATTAAGATGATCCCTTGTCATAGCAACAGACAAAGGATGTTGTGGCCATCAAACTGTCAGTCACAGCAGTTGCCCCCATTGGGACACCCAGAAGGGACTCAGGATGGGAAAGAATGGGAAACTGGACTTGGATAGCATGGAAACACATTATATTTATTAACTTGAGATGTTAGGTTTTCTTTAATTAAAGTCAGCTTTTGATGTTCTGACTAACGGGCTTTGGTTGCAAAACTCCTATATATACTGGCTACCCTCTTACCTCTTAGAATCACAGTCTTAGAAGCAGTCCCTCAAGCCTCCCCATGGGCTTGAAATTTTGAGAAATTCTACCAAATAAAGCATAACTCTCATCTTTTAGGTTATGCCTTTTTTTTCAGCCAAGAAGTGGGAGGTGGTTTTGCAGCTGTTTACAACTACAGAAAGAATAGAGGGCATTTACAGAAAAATCTGTGTGTCAATTGCACTTGAATGAAACCCCTTATCCACCCAAGAAATGGTTCTCTCGAATTGGTGAATCACATTTTTAAAAAGACATTACCTTAACTTTAAAGTTATTTTCATGCTTGGAGACATTTTGATGACCTTACCGAATAGCTGACTGAAATAATATTGGAGGGGAAGAAGGAGGGATAATTGCTGCCTTGTTTCTTAGAAGATATCTATTTAGGTTGGGGGTAAAAGCAGGTGTGAAAAACACCGTCTTTGCCCTCTGAGCTTATTATTTTCTCTTTTCCTCCCCCATCTCTCCGTCCAACCTGACCACTGTCCCCCACACCCAGCTCCTCCAAGTCCCCAACATATTTATTGTCTCTGCAGTAAGTGTGGTTGCTGAAACTAAATGAAAGTTTTAGAAAGATTACGTAGATTATAAGATTCCCTTACACATAAAAGAAAACTTTAAATTAAGTTTATGATCGGAGTAGCAGTAAAAACAAATTTGACATTCCCCTTTTCAAAGAGTTGATGAGATAAAACAAAAGAACATAAGGAGGGGAATAATTGGATTAACACCCTTAGTATTTAACAAGATTTGAAAATTTTTTGAATCTTCTTTAGATTATTTTCATTGTGGAATGTGAACAAAACCCTGCAAACCATATCACTAAACAAAGAATGCTGAATCCATCAAGTCACGAGCTGCCGCCACAACTTGTGAAGACAAGCCCACAGTCCAGCCTGTGCAAACACTCACAATGGTGCACTCTGATGGGACTCAATAAGAAAGGACAGGATACTGGCCCTCGATAGCTAGGTGCTTATCAAAGGAAGGGAATCAGTCAGCCCACATTTTTGCTTCCTCCCATACATAGAAAAATGCTAAATTCTTTAAATTGAGATGTCTGCTTTTCTTCAGTTAACAAGTAATCATTTAAGGTTCCAAATACATGGACTTTGTTGTAAGTCTCCTATATATCCTATGCCCTCCCCTACCTTTTTGGAGCAGGTCCTCAGAGCAATCTGAGAGGCTATTATCCCGGCTCGAGTCCCCCCAGCAAATAAAACTTAACTCTCGAATTTAAGGCTGTATATTTATTTCAGTCAACAGGAACAAGAATAAATGTATTTATTGCCGTATTTGAAGGAGAAAAGTAATAAAATGGCCACATGTAGGCTAGCAGATTGCTTATTCTTATGCTTCCCATTAGAAAGTTCAAAAAACCTGACTGACTCTTTGCTACCCACAGCTCCAGGCCCATTGTTAAAACTAAAGCTATTGACTTTACTGTTTCTACTTTATTCCAGTAATTGAATGGAGTAAGTATGCTTGGTCTCTGAGTCCTTCTCCAAGAAGTTCACAGGACTTTAACCTTACAAGATAGCCTGAATTACCAAGAAGACCATGCCTTGGTTGCTTAAAAGATCAAGAGATAGAAAGAAGAACAACGACTAGCTTTTGTATACTTGGTCCCCTGGAGACACCATGACGCTACTCTGAGTCTTATGAGAAGAAAATAGTTCCGTTGATTGTTGTCAATGCTTTGTTGTTCAAACTTATGGCTATATAGTCACCCTGCTCCATCCCCATGATGGGTTCACCCTTTTGAAGGCACTAATCTGTTGAGTCCCCTTTCCCTGGCAGAACAATAAAGCTGCCTCTTTTCTTTTAAACTCCAAGACCTTGTCTGGGTTATTTGGCTCATCATGGATGGGGGCCATTCTTTAAGCCACATACTGAGTACATGCCAAAAAAAAATAGACTTAATGTATTTTATTAATGGCTGTTTGTTTTAATAAAAAGGAGTTTTATCATGCCACAGCAAGGAAAACCAACCTTACACAGTGGAAAGGAATTTCATTTGGCACAAGGATCACTGAGGTTAGACCAAACAGTGTTACGCACAGCATCAATACTAAATAAGCTTACTCTTCCTGTCTTTATTTCAGCAAAGAAAACCCCTAAAGTCTGGAAGTGGTTTGAATGTGTAGGTTTGGCTTTTGAATGCATCAACTAACATAAATGCACAGCCTACAGTTTGACAGTTTTATTTTATTTAGTGGACAATTCTGAGGATTTGAACCCCTTTGAACCTGGGATGACAGCCTCCCAGATAACTTTGAGGTACCACTCTGAAGAAGTAGGAGAGGAGCCAGGATATATAGGAGTTTTACAACAAAGACCAGGTAGTCTGACCATTAAAAGATTACTTGTTCACTGAAGGGTAGACATCCCAAGTTAAAGAATTTAGCACTTATCTATGTATGAGTGGGAGCAAAAGTTTGAGCTCATTGAAACTGTCCCTTTGACAAGCATCTAGCTATCTAGGGCCAGTGTCCTGTCCTTTCTTATTCGGCATCCACTCTGAGTGCATCCTTGTGGTTGGCTGCAGAGGTTTGTCTTCCCTGATGACATAGTCTATGACTTGATGGCTTCTGCCTCCCTTGTTTACTGATATGTATTGCAGTATTTTGTTCACTCACAGTGGCCCCCTTAGGCCCTAAATTTGACCAATATTTTGGAAGAAATTTCATGGCCAAATTTGTCCCATGGCTCAAGGAAGGCTGATTCCTAGATCAGGTAAAGATTCTGTTGACATGCCACTCAGAGTGCTAATTTTTGATCAGGCCCTGTTGATACTCAAAAACGTCTCTGGGTCACTTGTCTTACTAGTCTATTATGATTCAGGATTCTTTTTTTCCCCCTCATTTCTCATTCACATGCCTAGAATCACACTATTGCAATTATTCTCTGCAGGGGTATAATGTGATCTATGTTTTTGCAAAATGTTTTACCATCTTGTCAGAGGCCTAGTTACACAGTGGGAAATGTAAGAAACAGCAGTTTTATATACTAACTATACAGTACAATAGAGAATAAGTAGTACGGTTAGTAACATTAATAAAGTCATAAAAGCATAACAATTTAGAAACCAAAAGCATATTAAAACAATGATTAGTATAAATAGTTCTAATCTGGATGCAATAAGCATGAACTCCACAGGGGAGAGAGCTGGACAAGTTAAAATCTATAAGGATCAGGTAGAGAGAGAAAGATGTTTCATCCTTATTTACAGAGTATTGTTAAGTAAAAATTGGCACTTGCCAACTACCTCTACAAAGATTGAATCGTGTTGGCAATTGCCATATATCTCTGCTTGGATTAAGTCCTGAGCCACTGCTGCCGCTTTCCTCCAAACCACCCTGAAAAAGTGTTCAGGTTGAAGGTCAGGAATGAGGCACTTTCTGCTCTGGGAAAACTGGCTGAACAGGCTTTCAGGTAGTTAGATATATTCAGTAGAAGATTTTATGACCTCAATTCTTGCATCTCCTCATACCTAGAAAGCACTAAATTCATTAACCTTTGTTCCTTTGTTCCTCGTGACTAGCAGCAAACCACTGCATAGATGTGTGCTTGACTACATGGACTTTTCTTCACTGAAATCACATATAATACTGAGTTTCCCCCCGTCTATTCATAAGAGTTTCTCAGAGCTTTCTGGGATGGTTTCTTCCAGGCTGTCATCTTCAGTTTGCCCCCAAATAATATTTAACCCACAACTCTCACATTGCGTGAATTTATTTCAGTCAACAGCATAATTTATCAACTTGTAGTCATAGAATAAGAATAATGGATTTTACTGTTGTTGTTGTTGTTTGTTGTTTAATGAAGAGAAAAAATTGTTTGTAAGCAATCTTAAAGGAGGGATCAGTTAGAGAGGGAAAGATGTTTAATCACTAGACTATCAATCATATTTTAAAGTCCTTTCATTTCCATATAATTAATTTCTGTTTATCAGGCTTCCATTTGAGTTTCATAATTTACCCTGTTCACTGCTATGATCTAAAAGTCATCAGGAACTTATTGGTTTAAAAGTCCTATTTTATGAATCTTTCCAAAGATCTTTATTTTATAAAAGCAGAGTAAAATAATGTTTATATAAATGACAAGACTTAAAATGTCATGGTTAAAAATGTGATTATAAATGCAATTAACAAACAACTTGGATATTTCTGACATACAGTTTCAAGAAAATAATTAGACTTTGACTGATACAGGACATATCGGATTTTTAGGAATTTTATACTGCAATAATGACTTTTATCTCCACAATATAAAAAATGTTTTGTCTCCAAACCCTTGACAAATTTTTAAATGTAATTTAACATACCAAATATATCTAATTAGTTTAACATCTATCTTTGGGATATTTTGGGGGGCTTCTGAAGCAGCCCAAAATTAGCTGGAGGTCAAAATAACTTTAATCAAAATTTGATATCTGGCAAGCTTGTTAAAAACTTTCAAAACACTTGGTCAAATAAAATCATAGATCATTGTGAAGCACTACTTATTTACTCAACCAAAATAACAATGGTTTCAAAAACAGATAACAAATCATTTGAAGCACATTCACACACTCCAAGAAACTTTGTTTTCTTAACATAGAGAACTTAAACCCAGGCTTGTACCAGCTTACTTTTAACAAAATCTATTTAGTCAATCCAGAACATACACAAAACTCTTTTCACAAGATTCCACTTCCACAAACCTTTTATCAGTTCCTGTGTCAAATTTTTTTATCCCTTAATTCTTCCAGCTAGAAACTCTAAGTAGCAAAATGTAATTTTAGATTTTATACCACTTTGCTGAAAACATACACTCAATGTTTACACAGTATACCAAAAATGATCTCATCATTATTTGTAGTAGCCTTAATTACATATTTAAATTAGAACACTTAAATCTTAAAATCCTTAGTTTTCAATGAAAACTGGGAAATAAGCAGTTATGAACTGTCTTCTACGCTAACATTCTGTAGATTGACAAACATAAATACCAATAATAATTTCTAAAGGCATATGATTTCTTATAGAAAAAATTTCAGGGTGGCCCCAAACATATTTATCAATAGTCCCAAACACCTTTAACTTCTCTGTAAAGGAAAGTCAGGGTTTAGTATTTAATGATCTTGCTTTATTTGGGAATGACCTCGTTACTTCATAAGCTGCCATCATTTGAGTTAACTTAGCACAACTCTAGAATTATCAGATAACAAACATTTGCAGAGACTATTTTCAGTATACATTCCTGAAATATAATTACTTTTAAAGCATTTGCCCTAAAGCTCCTACCTCATTTGTGCTTAACTTACTTAAAATAATTTTAATCACATTAAATTATTATTATTAGTTTTTGGACAAATCTGCAACAGATATAACAAAGGTCTTATTTGAATTTCACTAAGCAAGATACAGTAAAAGTATTGTAATTTATGTTGATGACTCTAAAGATGCCTATATTAATTAGAAAAACAAACTTAAACTAAACTTACTACCAGATATTAACTTAATATAGGATAGTTTTCTGTGAACCTGAACGTCGATTTGGCCAGTATTTGTTTGTAAGTGCTTACTTTTAGTCAATGAAATAGAGCTCTTTTATTAATTTAATTTTTGTAATTTTTAGCAGTAGAGACATCCCACATCCATGATGTGTACAGGGTCTTATAAACAGACAAAACTAGAGATCTCATAGCTTCATTTTAAAATTTAGGTATGAATTAGATATTGAAGGAGGATTAATAAAATCGTCACACTTAGACTAAGAGACCCTTGGCTTTATGCTTGCTGCTTGCCCTTAGAATGGTCAGCAAGCCTGACCAACTGGTTCTCACTCACAGCCCCAGACTCATCATTAAAACTAAACCTGTTGATATTACTGTTTCTACATGATCCTGGTAGCTGAAGTTACAACCATGCTTGGTTTCAGAATTGCTCTGCAGAAATAGGATCTCAGGACTGTATCCTTGCAATCTAGCCTGAATTACCAAGTCCATGCCTTCGGTGCTTATAAGATAAAGAGATGGGAAGAGAAACAACCACTAGCCTCTATAGACTTGGTCACCTGGAGATACCACGATGTCACTCTGACTCTTCTGAAAAGAAAAGAATTCTGTTGATTATTGATGGTGTGTTGTTTAAGCTATGGCTATATAGTCACCCTGCCCCATCCCCAAGATGGGTTCACAGCTTTGAAGGCACTAGCCTGCTGTGAGCCCTCTTTGCCTGGCAAAGCAATAAAGCTGCCTTTTTCATTCAGAGCTCTGAGACCTTGTCTCTGAGTTATTTGGCTTATCAGGGATGGGGGCCAATCTTTCAGCAACAAATTATTGGCACCCAACTTGTGGCCTGAACCACCATCTTTTCTAAGAGGGGCATTAGGTTCGGTTTTGCTGCCAGGCCAACAAGGCTGAGATGACTGCCAATCTGAGCTGAAGGGAGAGGCAATAAAGGATGGAGCTCAGCTGCTGCCTGAGCCTCTTCTGCTCTAGGGGTCCTTTCACCCCTTGCCGTTCTACCCATCAATGGGCCGCAGTCAACAGAACAAACTCCTTGAAGGGAGAAAAGGCATCTCTGTTTCTTCTAAAGCATCGCATCAGATCAGCAGGCCTCAGATACATTCCGGTGATGACTGAGGCCCGTTGATCCCACTTTGGGAGTTCTCTAATTAGACAGGAGTGGAACTCCCATTTGCATTTGAGAGGGGGACTCACTTGTAAGAGAGATCTCGGGCTAAGAGGACTTGGAAGCAAATAAGTTTGAAATTTGAGTTTGTTATAGGTTGTTACTTGTAAAATTGTGCTTCCATTTACTGACAGAGTCCTGGTATTACAATCTGAAATCTATATTTGTATTTTGTATTTGAAATGTTACTATGGAAGGCATGCCATCTATTCCACCCAATAGCCCACTGGGTAAGATATTAAGTGACTGGTCCGAATATAGCTAACTAAGAAAAATCATTATTTTATACCTCACTCTGAAGGAGGCTCGTCTAAAACAAGGGTACCTGCGAATGCCCACTGTATACCTAGCTGTACCAGCCGCTGGGCCAAACTGGAGCCCCCAGTACAACTGAAGTTGATGGTATTAAATTGTTAGAGACAGTGCATCCTAGTTGGCCTCAGAAAGCCCTTGTCAAAAACATACTAGCTTTACCAAGGTACAAGCCCTAAATCAAGATTGAAAGGGCAGAAGCCAAAAATACCAGACAATTACTGGAAACTGACTTTAAGTTTTATAATTCTACAGAAGACAGAAACAGAAAGTCAGTTAACATTATGATAGTAACTCACCCAGAAACCTTCAGTAAACAAAAGTGCAAAGAGCAAAAGGGAGATTAAGAAAAAGCCAGCTGTGACGGTTGATCTGTGAGTGTGTCTATTGTGAAGAGGAAGGCCATGGCAAAAAAGACTGCTCAAAATTAAAATTTAAAAACAAACAAACAGACAAGCAAACAATACTGGAAGAACAAACACTTTCCAATGTAAAGGTCACCCAAGTGTTTTAGGTACAGCTGACAGTGGCGTCTCAACTAGTGCACTTTCTAGGAGATACTGGAGCAACATGCTCCATTCTGAACTGTGACTTGGGACCACTATCAGAAATGTCTGTCCCATTAATGGGGATAATGGGGGATGCCACTGTTACAACCCCCGGAATGAAACTTTGAGAAAGAGAAAATTATCAGGAACTCAGCTTGTGAAGGACATATAGAAATCTTAAATGTCTTTAATAGAAGTTAGTAAAAATGTTAAGCTATCCAGACAGGCAACTTTCATTTGTTCCATCTGTCAGAAAACCAATGTGAATCCAGCCTCTTGTAGCTGAAGGGTCTCTATGTTTGTGTGATTTTACTTATCTATATGAGGGTTGTAGATATGTGATAGTGCCAAAATTATATTGTAAAAGAGCTCCACTTAATTGGCTTAAAAGAAATTAAGTGCTTATATAAATACTCAGAAATATAAAAGAAACTTGCCAGAATGAAAATTGTGTTCATGTAACCTAAATCAAATACTGAATTGATACCTGGGATTTGAAGCTAGCTTAAGCTTATTGGTTTAATTTATATAGACATCTCTCTAGAATCATTAACGTTAAGCATAAAACTTTCATTGTACTTTAATAGAACTCTAACAAGGACTTGTCACACCTGATGCAAATTTCTCAGCCAAGGAAAACAACTGGGTACAATATTCTTACAAATAACTTAAACGCAAATGAGAAAGAGATTTTTGGTAAACGTTTTATGAACGATTGCTTCAGGAATGTCTACACAAATGATATCCCCAGATGTTTGGTAACTTGAAATTGTAGAGTTGTGCTAAAATAAGTTATATAATGGCAGTTTGGTAAAAGGATAGGCCATTTTCAGATACAATGAGATACTGAAACATCAATTGCTAAACACAGACTTCCTCTTACATAGAAACTAAAGGCATTAGAAATATTAATGTGTCCTGGTGCCACCCGGAAATATTCTATATATACTATATAATATAATATATCCTCCTTCAGCTTAGGTTTTCAACCATGCTTTTAAGCTTTTTGTCATTTATAGACAGTTATTTCTGTATTCTGATGCCTTTGAAAAATGCTTTCTCTTCAAGGAGAATGACTGGTTTCTGATAAATTTCAGATTATAACCCTGAACTAAACCGGGGAAGAAATGTTAAAATTCTGATGGAGAATGATTACATAAAACTGTTAAGAAAAAGAATAAGTTACATGGAACTGATTAAACTGATGAATATATTTATAACTTTTGGTTTTGTCTAAAATATTACTGGCTTTAATCTGTGTTTCCCAGATATAAAGGCACTTTTCTCCCTAAGCCCATTATGACTCAGAGCAATTCAGTAAATTATACGTATGTAAGCAGATATGGGGCAGTCACATTTTCTCCCTATTTGATTTCTCCAGAGGCTAGAATCCCTTAGGTCCCCTTGGCTCTATCTGATGAATTAGGAAGATCACCTCCTAACAAGTATAGGAAACTGAATGTAATTTTGAAGGAGGATTAATAACATGACCACACCTAGGCTAACGGATTGCTTATTCTTATGCTTGCCCTTAAAAACAGTCAACTGACCTGACTGACTGGTTGCTACTCACAGTTCCAGGACCATTGTTAAAACTAAGGGTATTGATCTTACAGTTTCTACTTTACTCCAGTAATCAAAAGCTATAATCATGCTTGGTCTCTGAGTAGATCTCCAGGGAGTAGGTCACAGAACTGTAACCTTACAAAGCACGTTAAATTTCAAGAAGACCATGTCTTGAGTGCCTACAGGATAAAAAGATCAAAAAAGTGCCAACCACTAGCCTCTAGAAGAATTGGTCACCTGAAGGCATCATGATGCCACTCTAAGTCTTCAGATGAGAAAATGATTCTGTTGATTGTTATGGATGTTTTATTAGTTTAGCTATGGCTATAAAAATACCCAACCACATCCACAAGGTGGGTTCACAGTTTTGAAGGCACTAGTCTGCTGTGAATCCCCTTTGCTTGTCAAACAATAAAATTGCCTCTTTTCTACTAAGTTCCACGACATTTGTTTCTGGGTTATTTGGCTCATTAGGGGTGGGGCTGATATTTTGGCAACAAATTTGTGGTGCCCTCATGAGGCACAAAGCACTCCCTTCTCTAAGAGGGGCTTCAGGTTCCACCACCCTGTCAGGCCAACAAGGTTCGAGTGATTGCCACTCCGGGTCGAGAGTGATGCAGGAAAATGGATGTGGGGCATGAGGAGGATCGTGTCCCAGGTCTCAGTTCAGCCCCTGGGATGTGCCCTGCTAAGTGTAGATCTTTGGCTTTGTGCAGGAAATGATTTGAGCGCGAGATACAATTGAGTACAGGTAGAATTATTTAGGGAGGTACACGCTGTATAGAGTGTGAGGCAAGAGAAAGGCAAGGAAAGAGTTGTGGAATCGGTTGCTCGGGTTAAACTTAATGTAGGGACACACTCCACAGAGTGTGGGTCATTTCCAAAGAGGAGGGAGCAAAAGAGGGTTACTAGGCATGCTGTTGCCAGTTTTTATGGGCCCAGTAGCCTCACATGCCTGCAGGAGCCTCCATTCCAACTACCCTGAGGAAGGGGTTGGGATTCCCAGGAATTGAGCAACCACCCATTCTTTGGCCTTCTGCAGTTAGCCTTGGGACAGTCATGGTGCCTGCAGACATGTTATTTACCATGCTGTTACAGTGAGCATATCATGAAGCTCAAGGTGTATGAGAAGTCAAATCTCTTAATCCTCAAGGCCAACTGGGAGTTGAATCTTCCACTGTTTTGGTGTTACATTGCTGTCATTCCTTGAGTGACTCTACCCTGCCCCCATCCTCCCTGTCTCAATGGGAGGGACAATAGAGATTGGAGCTCAGCAACTGCCAGTGTCTTTTGGCTCTGGGGATCCATTCATCCGTTGTTCTTTCACCCATCAGCCAACTGTAGTCACCCAAACTAACTCCTTGGAGGAAGAAGGGATGTCTCTGTTACTTCTGAGGCACTACATCTGCTCTGCAAGCCTAGGTTAAGTTCCCAGGGATGACCGAGGCCACTTGACCTCACTTTGAGGATTCTCTAATTAGAAACGTGGGGAGCTCTCATTCATGTTTGAAATGGGTACCAATTTGTAACAGAGATCTTGAGCTGAGAGGACTTGGAAGTGAAAATATTTGTAGTTTGGAATTTGAATTTGTTTAGCCTGTCACTTGGAAGTTTGTGCTTCCATCTACCGAAAAAGGCCTGTTATTGCAACCTGAAATTTGTATTTGTATTTGTACTTCGTATTTGAAATAAGTTGCTTTGGGTTGTGCACCATCTGTTCCATTTAATAGCCCACTGGGTAAGATTTTGAATGACTGTCCTAATTATAGTTATGCACCTATGTCTAAGAAAAAGATGGTATTTAATTTTAATACTGCCTGAGTAATGTACACTGTAGGATCTGGGGAACACTGGCCTGAAAATAGATTCTTAAATTACTACCCCATTTTCCAGTTAGAACTCTTTTGCCAGAGAAAAGGCAACTAGGAATTAATACCATACATATAAGCATTTATGAAAGCCCATAATGAGAGAGGTAATGACTAAAAGGGCCCAGGGTTCTTAGCCAATTTAAATACCACTATTAACAATTGCTACCCTAAAGCCTTACGTACAACTGACAGTGGGATCACAATTAGTGGGTTTTCTAACTTCTAAACTTCTAACTTCTAATCTTTTGTCCCAGTAACAATGATTCAACTGCTGTTATGATGTCTGGAAAGTAAAGTTTGAAAGAGGGAGTTATTTGGAAACAAATAAAAACCTTAAATGTCTTCTATAGTTGTTAGTAAGAATGTTTAGCTATCTAGACAGGCAATTTTGATTTGTTCCTTCTGCCAAAAACCTAATTTGAATCCAACTTCTTGTAACTGATGAGTCTTACATTGTTATAAATTATTCATGGCCAGAAGTTTAAAATGGAATCTATGAGGCCTCTGTGTTTGCGTGTATATATGAACCGTAATGTGTGCTATATTTACGTGGCATTGTCAAAATTAATTTGTAAAAGAGCTCTATTTAATTGGCTTAAGGAAAATTAAATGCTTATATAAATACACAGAGATACAAAAGAAACTGGCCAGAATGAAAATCCGGTTCATGTGATCTAAAAAATTTTCAGTACTGGATTGATACCTGGGATTTGAAGCTAGCTTAACTTATTGGTTTAATTAATAAGGACATGTCTCTAGATTCATTAATGTTAAGCATAAGACTTCTATTGTAATTAGGTTTGATAGGAGTCCAATAAGAGCTTGTCATATCTGTTACAAATTTGCCAGTGAAAACAAAACAAAACAAAGCAAAATAAAACAAACAAAAAAAATTTGGTATAATATTCTTGTAAGTAACTTTAATGCAAATGAGAAAAAAAGCTTTTTCGTGAACTATTTAGGAACAATTATATCAGGAATGTCTTCTCAAAAGAACTCCCCCAATATTTGGTAACTTAAAATTTTAGAGTGTTAAGATAAATGATGAAACTTATAATATAGCTAGGTCATTTTCAGAAAAATAAAATATTGATCCATTAATTGCTGTATATGACTTCCTTTTACAGGAAATGTAGATGATTAGAAATAAATATTAATAAATATTTAATGCCACCCTGAAATATGCTGTACTACTAAGGAAACATCTCAGTATGCTAGGAAGTATGATGAATGCTTTCAGTAAAATAAGGGATAATAAATGAGATATATTAAACATGAAGAAGAAGAAGAAGGAGAAGAAGGAGAAGAAGGAGAAGAAGAAGAAGAGAGAGAAGAAGAAGAAGAAGAAGAAGAAGAAGAGAAGAAGAAGAAGAAGAAGAGAAGAAGGAGAGAAGGAGGAGAAGGAGGAGAAGGAGGAGAAGGAGGAGAAGAGGAGAAGGAGGAGAAGGAGGAGAAGGAGGAGAAGAGGAGAAGGAGGAGGAAGGAAGGAGAAGGA